>NW_024412436.1:8248701-8255745 GCF_014898765.1 Herpailurus yagouaroundi | reverse complement strand
TTCTTTCTTTCTTTCTTTCTTTCTTTCTTTCTTTCTTTCTTTCTTTCTTTCTTTTGGTGGTGTCTTTATCTGGTTTTGGTATTACGGTACTGCTGGCCTCATAGAATGAATTTTAGAAGTTTTCCTTCCTCTTCTATCTTTTGGAGTAGTTTAAGAATAGGTATTAACTCTTCTTCAAGTGCTTGGTAGAATTCACCTGTGAAGCCATCTGGTCCTGGACTTTTATTTGTTGGGAATTTTTTGATTACTAATTCAATGCCATTGCTGGTAAGTGGTCTGTTCAAATTTTCTATTTCCTTCTGGTTCACTTTGGGGAGGTTATATGTTTCTAGGAATTCATCCATTTCTTCTAGGTTGTCTAATTTCTTGGCATATAATTTTTCATAATATTCTCATAATTTTTTTCTTATAATTCTTTGTATTTCTGTGGTGTTGGTTGTTGAATAAGTATTCATTCTAATTTTATTTATTTGAGTTCTCTCTCTCTCTCTCTCTCTCTTTATTTTTTGGAGTGACAGGTTTGTGGTTTATCAGTTTTGTTGTTCTTTTCAAAGAACTAGCCCTTGGTTCCATTGACCTGATCTATTATTTTTATAATTCTGTTTCATTTATCTCTGCTCTAATCTTTATTATTTCCTTCATTCTACTGGTTTGAGATTTTGTTCTTCTTCTGCCTCTTTAGATGTAAGGTTAGATTGTTTGAGATCCATGTTGCTTCTTGAAGTAGTCCTATAGTGCTATAAACTTCCCTTTAGTAGTTATTTAATCTCCATGTATTTATGCTCATTCCAGATTTTTTCTTGTGGTTGATTTCTAGTTTCATAGTGTTGAGGTCAGAAAAGATACATAGTATGACTTTGATCTTTTTGAATTTGTTGAGATTTGTTTTGTGGTCTAAAATGTGATCTGGGGGGCGCCTGGGGGGCGCAGTCGGTTAAGCATCCGACTTCAGCCAGGTCACGATCTCGCGGTCCGTGAGTTCGAGCCCCGCATCGGGCTCTGGGCTGATGGCTTGGAGCCTGGAGCCTGTTTCCGATTCCGTGTCTCCCTCTCTCTCTGCCCCTCCCCCATTCATGCTCTGTCTCTCTCTGTCCCAAAAATAAATAAAAAACGTTGAAAAACAAAAATTTAAAATGTGATCTGGGGAATATTGAATGTACATTTTAAAAGAATGTGTATTCTGTTGTTTTAGGATGGAATGTCCCAAATATATCTGTTAAATACATTTATTCAAAACCACTATTTCCTTGTTGATGTTCTATCTTGGATGATCTGTCCATCAGTGTAAGTGAGGTTCTAAAGTCCTCTATTATTGTATTACTATCAATTACTTTCTTTATGGTTGTTATTAACTGTTTTATATATTTGGGTGTTTTCATATTGGGTGCATAAATATGTAAAATTGTTACATCTTGCTAGATTGTTCCCCTTATTATATAGTGCCCTTCTTTGTCTCTTGTTACAGTTTTGTTTTATTTATTTATTTGTTTGTTTGTTTATATACTTACTTAGAGAGTGCATGAGCTGGGAAGAGGGGCAGAGGGAGAGAGAGAGAGAGAAAGAGAGAGAGAGAATCTCAAGCAGGCTCCACACTCTTTGTGGAGCCCAATGTTGGGCTCAATCCCACAACTGTGAGCTCATGACCTGAGCTGAAATCAAGAGTCAGACACTCAACTTACTGAGTCATCCAGGCATCCCCAATCTTTGTTTTAAAGTCTATTTTGTCCCATATAGGTATTGCTACCTTAGCTTTCCTTTTGACATCCATTTGCATGATAAATACTTCTCAATTCCTTCACTTTCAGTGTACATGTATATTTAAGTCTGAAATGAGTCTCGTAAGGCAGCATGTAGAAGGGTCTTGTTTTTTTAATACATTCTGTTATCCATGTCTTTTGATTGGAGCATTTAGTCCATTTACATTCGAATAAGTATTGATAGGTGTGTATTGATCGCCATTTTGTTACTTGTTTTATGATTGATTTTGTAGTTCTTCTCCGTACCATTCTTCTCTTGCTCTCTTCTATCAATGTAACTGGACTTTCTTTTGTTTAATACTTGGATCTCTTTCTCTTTATTTTTTATATATCTACTATTGGCTTTTGATTTGTTGTTGCCATTAGGTTTGTATATAACATCTTCTGTGTATAGCAGTCTATAGGAAGTTGATGGTCATTTAAGTTTGAACCCATTCTTTACTTCTCTCCTCCCGTTTTTGTTATGTTGTGTCATACTTTACATACTTTTATTTTGTGAGTCTTTTGGCTGCTTTTTATAGATATACTTATTTTATTGCTTTTGCGTTGCCTTTTCTTACTCTTATGATTTTTTTCTTCCCACTCAGATCTTCCCCTTTAACATTTCTTGTAGGGCTGGTTTTGTGGTAATGAATTCCTTTAACTTTAGCTTGTATGAGAAACGCTATCTCTCCTTCTGTTCTGAACAATTGCCTTGGTAGATAGAGTATTCTTGGCTGCAGATTTTTTCTTCTCAGCACTTGGAATGTATCATGCCACTCCCTCCTTGCCTGCAAAGTTTCTGATAAAAAAACCAGTTGATAGTTTTATGGGGTTTCCCTTGTTTGTAACTGTTTTTGTTTTATCTTGTTGTTTTTTTGTTGTTTTTTTTTTTAATATTTTTTTTCAACTTTTTTTTTTATTTATTTTTGGGACAGAGAGAGACAGAGCATGAACGGGGGAGGGGCAGAGAGAGAGGGAGACACAGAATCGGAAACAGGCTCCAGGCTCTGAGCCATCAGCCCAGAGCCCGACGCGGGGCTCGAACTCACGGACCGCGAGATCGTGACCTGGCTGAAGTCGGAGGCTTAACCGACTGCGCCACCCAGGCGCCCCATATCTTGCTGTTTTTAAAATTCTCTCTTTATCACTACTTTTTGCCATTTTAATTAATATGTGTCTTAGCGTGGACCTTCTTTGGTTGACTTTGTTGGGGGATCTCTGTGCCTCCTGAATTTGAATTTCTGTTTCCTTCCACAGATTTGGAAAGGTTTAAGGTATATTTTTCAAATACACTTTCCTCCCCCTTTTCTCTCTCTTCTCTTTCTAGGATCCATGTAAGAATGTTATTATGCTTGATGGTGTTGCTGAGTTCCCTAAGTCTGTTCTAATTTTGCATGATTTTTTTCTCGCTTTCCTTTTCAGCTTGATTGCTTTCCATTACTCTGTCCTTCAGGTCACTAATCCGTTTTTCTGCTTCCTCTAAGTCTACTATTTATTGCATCTGGCGTATTTTTTATTTCATTTATTGAGCTCTTCATTTCTGATTGATGCTTTTTAATGTTTATTCATTTTTTTGAGAGAGAGAAAGAGCAAGTGGGGAAGGGGCAGAGAGAGAGGGGACAGGAGATCCCAAGTGGGCTCCACACTGACAGCAGACAGCCTGATGTGGGGCTCAGACTCCAGAAAAGCAAGATCATGACTTGAGCTGAAGTCAGACGCTTAACTGACTAAGCCACCCAGGTGCCCCTGACTGATTCTTTTTCATATTTTGTATCTCTATGTTAAGGGTCTCACTTGTGTCCTCCACTCTTCTCAAGGCCTGTGAGTATCTTTATGATAATTATTTAAAACTGTCTATATAGCAGATTACTTATCTTGTTTGTTTAGTTCTCTTGCTGTGGTTTTGTCTTATTCTTTCATTTGGGACATATTCTTCTGTCTCCTCATTTTGTCTAACTCTGTGTCTATTTCTCTGAGTTAGGGAAGTCAATTCCATCTCCTGCTTTTGAAAGTAGTGGCCTTGTGAAGAAGAGGTGCTGTAGTTCTCTGCAGTGCTGTGTTCCTGTTCACCAGAACCTGACATTTCAGGGCTGTCTCCTTTGTGTGTTGTATGCACCCTGTTCTTGTTGCTGTGCTGCTTTTGCCTTCAGTCCAGTTGTCTGCAGCGGTTCTCTTTGCCTCTTATGGGCAGGATTTGGTCCCTGGGATCTTAGTAGGCCAGTCCGGGGCCACCTTGGGCTTGAGTTGAGTCAGAAAAGATGTTTGCCAGAGATGTAATAGCCCTGAACTACAGGGCACTTTACCTGTGTTGTCCTCTGAGAAGCTTTTGTTGGTGGGAGGGGCCACAGTCTGACTGGCGTGTGTATTTTTCCAGGTCCCCAGGGCAGGAGTCACTCTCGAGTGGTGATGGCCCCTGTGGGGGTCGCTTGCACACTGCCAGGCTTGTGGCACCACTTTGGATGGGCTGTGGCCAAAGGCATATATTGGATGGGGTAGATCTGCAAAGTTTATGGGGTGGGAGGTTTTATGTTGGCAAGGTTTGCACTAGGCCTCTGGGGGAGGGGATCTGTAGTGTTGAGCAGGCCTTCCTGGAGGGGCTGGATCTACCAAATCGTGGGGGTCAGCATATAGTATAAGCAAGTTAGGTAGCAAGTGTGGGTGCTGTGCTTGTTCCCGCAGGTGCATGTGTGCTTATACTGGGGGACAGGGGAGAGAAATTGCACCTGCCAACTCCTTTGTTCCTGGAGAGGTCTTCCAAGGATGTCTGTCTCAAATCTCCCTTCCATATGCCCGAGGTGTTTTTCAAACTGCTGCTTCTATGTTGGATCTGTTTGTTGTGCTGTTGCTTTAAGGGCAGGGACTCAGCTTCCTCTCATCCTCCTGGCTCTCCCGAAACCCAGTTGGCTGGATTATTCATGTTCCAGTTTGGGGGCACCTGGGTGGCTCAGTTCATTAAGCCTCCAACTTCAGCTCAGGTCGAGATCTCATCATTCTTGAGTTTGAGCTCTGCATCAACCTCTCTGCTGTCAGCACAGAACCCGCTTCCGATCCTCTGTCCCCTGCCTCTCTCTGCCCCTCCTCCATTTACATGCTCTCTCTCTCTCTCAAAAATAAATAAGCATCATTTTAAACAGTTCCAGGTTTTAAGTCTGGTTGTTTGTAAGAACTCACAGAATTCAGCCCCTCTGGTTTTCAAAGCCAAATGTTATGGGGATTTGTGTCGCCCCCTGCAGGCTCCCTGACTTGAGGGTCTATTCTCGCCTCTCCATGGCTGCAGGTTCCTGCCTCCCACAGACAGTTCTGCTCCCTACTGCATCTCTGTCCTTCCTACCCTCTTCCATGTGGCCTCTCCTCTTCCTTTACTTATAGAATTTGTTCTGGCAGTCTTCGGGTTCTTTTCTGGGTTGTATCCATTAATATGTGTGTCTGTGGGACAAAGTGCACTTCTACTCCTTCTACCCTTCTACGTCTTCCCCGGAAGTCCTCCCTCTTTCTTTTTTTGTCTTCATCCTCCTCATGCTTCTTTCTCCCCTGATTGTTTGTTGTTGTTTTTTTTTTTTTTCTTTCTGGGTCAGCATCTGGAAATATCGAGCCAAGGAAAGTGTGCCTTCCTGTCACTAGATCCTCTTGTCAAGGTGGACTGACCGGGTGGAGTATACAACCAGGAAGGAGCATGGGGAAACTACCAATCACGCTCTCCCCTCTTCTCTGAACAAGACTGGGATTGTGACTTAAACTGACCTTTCTCTCTAGGGTGGCAGCCTCAGCTTCCTGACCTGAGTCCACTTTTTCCCTCCAGGGACCCAAGGTGCGCTTGTTCAAACCTCTCAGGATAAGCCCAGTACCTAATCTAGTGTTGTAAAATGCACATGAGCTCAGACAAAACTGAGTTTACCTCCCAGGTCTGTAGCATTCCATCTAACTGAATGACACCTGGCTGCTTGGAGCCTTATTACCCTCATGCCGCTCTCGCAGGATTGCTCGTTGAGGGTGATGTGTAATGTTAATTGTGAAAGTACTTAAAAAATTTTTTGTAATGTTTATTCTTGAGAGAGGGAAAGAGAGAGTGAGCATGAGTGGGGAGGGGCAGAGAGAGAGAGAGAGAGGGAGACAAAATCTGAAGCTGGCTCCAGGCTGTCAGCACAGAGCCCGATGTGGGGCTTGAAATCATGGACCACGAGATCATGACCTGAGCTGAAGTCAGGTGCTTAACAACTGAGCCACCCAGGTGCCCTGATTGTGGAAGTACTTTTAAACTATAATATGCAGACAAAGGATAATAGCTACAATTGTAATACTTCCTCTACTGCCCTCCTGCCTGTCTTCAAAAAGAAAGCTATAGTGCTCTTCACTTAATCCAATTATAAGCCTCGAATTAATAAGGCTTATATCTGATCTTTCTAGATTTATAGAAACAGGGATCTGCTATTGCCTACTCAAAGTCACCGTCATGTTCTATGCAGCTGTTTCTTCAGAGGTCAATTTAAAAGTTAATGCAGGGGCGCCTGGGTGGCGCAGTCGGTTAAGCGTCCGACTTCAGCCAGGTCACGATCTCGCGGTCCGTGAGTTCGAGCCCCACGTCGGGCTCTGGGCTGATGGCTCAGAGCCTGGAGCCTGTTTCCGATTCTGTGTCTCCCTCTCTCTCTGCCCCTTGCCCGTTCATGCTCTGTCTCTCTCTGTCCCAAAATACGTTGAAAAAAAATGAAAAAAATAAATAAATAAAAGTTAATGCAAATGAGGGGCTCCTGTGTGGCTCAGTCGGTTGAGCATCCGACTTCAGCTCAGGTCATGATCTCCTTGTTCATGGGTTTGAGCCCCACATTGGGCTCTGTGCTGACAGCTTGGAGCTGGGAGCCTGCTTTGGATTCTGTGTCTCCCACTCTCTCTGCCCTTCCCCCGCACTTCTCTCTCTCTCTGTCTCTCTCTCTCAAAAATAAATAAACAGTAAAAAAAAAAAGTTAATTCAAATGAAACATCTAAGTGACAAAAAATTTAAAAGTATTCAAAAACTGAAAGAGGCATCAAAAGGACACAGGAGACAATTTACAGGAGCCTCCACTGACAATATATGCAACAATGTAAGCATCACAATGAACAATGATGGGATAGATTACAACACTTGGAATTAAAAAAGTGAGGGCACCTGAGTGGCTCAGTTGGTTGGGTTTTTGACTCTTGATTTTAACTCTGATCATAATCTCATGGTCTTGAGACTGAGCCCCATGTCAGGCTCCGTGTTGGGCATGGAGCCTGCTTAAGGTCTTCTCTCTCTCTCTCTCTCTCTCTCTCTCTCTCTCTCTCTCTC
>NW_024412436.1:8196996-8248601 GCF_014898765.1 Herpailurus yagouaroundi | reverse complement strand
AAAAAAAAAAAAAAAAAAACAATAACAACAAAAAAAAAAAAAACAAAAAAACAAGAATCTATAAGCCCATACTAATAAAACAATTTTTTAAAAAAAATTTAAAAAATGGGTGCTAGGAGAAGGAAAAGCTTTTCCTTACAGAAGAATAACAAATAACAAATACAGAATTAATGATAGGAAGTTATCAACAAGGTAGATTTAGTCAAGAATTAGAAATGGATGGAAGGCAGATCAGCGAGTGAAATGTTAGGGGATAGGATATTTATGCCATCTACAGGTACCTCTGTACAAGTTATTTGTTACTTATAGAAGGACAAAAAATACTGATTAGTAGAGAAATCTGGCAGACACTCCCTTCCCAAAGTGACCAAACTTAGCATCTTGAGTAGTGGGACAACCCAATATCATGTGTCACCTCATGTGATGCACTTAGAAAGACACATTAGCTAGGTAGTGTTCCTGCCAAAAATATTTAACCTAAATCTAATTATGAGGCATCAGTCAAGCACATCAAGTCGAGCAATATTTAGAGAAATGACTAAACCTAGGTTCTTCTAATTCATCAATATCAAGGAAAACAAAACAAAAAAAGGCTAGTTTTTTCTCCTAAAGAGACACAACAGCTAAATACAATGAGTGAACATTAATTGGATCTTGGATCTTTAAAAACCTAACAGAAAGAAAAAGAAAGAAAGAAGGGAGAGAGGGAAGGAAGGAGGGAAGGAAGGAAAGAGAAAGAAAGAAAGAAAGAAAGAAAGAAAGAAAGAAAGAAAGAAAGAAAGAAAAAGAAAGAAAGGAAGGAAGGAAGGAAGGGAGAGAAAGAAAGAAACTGGGTTTATCCTTTATGGACCTTATTGGTACAACTGGGGAAATTTGAATGTTAGATAACCCACCATATTATTATTAAATTGCCTATGTGATAATTGTTTTTAATTTATTAAACTTTTTTAATGTTTATTATTTTTGAGAGAGAGAGAGAGAGAGAGAGAGAGAGAGAGTCCCAGTGGGGGAGGGGCAGAGAGAGAGGGAGACACAGAATCCGAAGCAGGCTCCAGGCTCTGAGCCATCAGCACAAAGCTCAATGTGGGGCTTGAACTCACCAACTGTGAGATCATGACCCAAGCTGAAGTCAGATGCTTAACCGACTGAGCCACCCAGGCACCCCGTTTTTCATTTATTTAGAAACATGGCTTCTTGGGGCGCCTGGGTGACTCAGTCGGTTAAAAGTGTTCGACTTCGGCTAGGTCATGATCTCATGATCCGTGGGTTTGAGCCCCATGTCGTGCTCTGTGCTGACAGCTCGGAGCCTGGAGCCTGCTTCAGATTCTGTGTCTCCCTCTCTCTCTGCCCCTCCCCTGCTTGTGCTCTCTCTCTCTCTCTCTCTCTCTCTCTCTCTCTCTCTGTCTCTATCAAAAATAAGTAAGCATTAAAAAAAATTTTAAAAAAAGAAACATGGCTTCTTTGTTAGAAACATGCTGGAGATTCAGAGATAAATTATTCTGATGCGTACAACTTACTTTCAAATGGTTTTCTAAAAGGTGTGGGTATGTATGTGTCATTTCATATGTATGCACAGCATTCTTTCTTGCAACGAATATATTTATGCTCTATTCCTCTTGCAACTTTTCTGTGGATTTGAAATTTTTCAAAATCAGAAGTTGGCAAAAAAGTATTAAAACTGTTAGCAATTACTTCCCTAGTCATTTCAGTATTCCACAATGTCAATCCCTATACCAGATTAAGAATTATCAGGAGGGGCGCCTGGGTGGCGCAGTCGGTTAAGCGTCCGACTTCAGCCAGGTCACGATCTCGCGGTCCGTGAGTTCGAGCCCCGCGTCAGGCTCTGGGCTGATGGCTCAGAGCCTGGAGCCTGTTTCCGATTCTGTGTCTCCTTCTCTCTCTCTGCCCCTCCCCTGTTCATGCTCTGTCTCTCTCTGTCCCAAAAATAAATAAACGTTGAAAAAAAAAATTAAAAAAAAAAAAAAAAAAAGAATTATCAGGACACTGTTAGCCAGCCAGACCTCACTGGTATCTTTCCTGCTATCTTTCACAGGTAAAGTCGCTTGACCCCCAAATCTTAGGAAAATAAAACCTATATCTCAGCTGCATTAAAGGAAACTTACATAGGTCTGTGTCAATGGTTTTCATGTCTAGAGGTGGCCACTGAATCTGACACATGGGTAGCAGCTTATCTTCTACATCAATGCCAGAGACTTTAGTAACTTTGAGAAGGTTAACTTCTGCCTTGTCAACCTTGGGCTTTAAATTACAGCCAGATGACCCAAAGTGAGGGAATAAAATCTGGATCATTTTACTTTGAGTCCACATCTAATTGTATTGTTGAGCTAAGGCCTTCTGTTCAGTTTCATTGATTAATGCCACCAGTCAGCTAACAGGTATGGAATGAAAGTCAGCCAGTTGACTGCCATGTGCCTACATACATAATCAAGTCCTAATTAGTGATCCATTGCAGTAGGCAATGAAAGGTACATGACATTCACTCTGAAGATGTCACAAAGGTCCTAGTTTATAGGCCTTTTAACCAATATATGTAAAATCTTTGTAGTAATTGTGCTATATCAGTCTGAGAACCTCAAGAAATTTTTCTTAATTATAAGTTTTCAGATTGTAAGTTATTTTTAAAAATATGTCTTTTAGGGGCACCTGGGTGGTTCAGTTAAGCATCCGACTTTGGCTCAGATTGTGATATCACGGTTTGTGAGTTTGAGCCCCACATCAGGCTCTGTGCTGACAGCTCAGAGCCTGGAGCCTGCTTCGGATTCTCTCTTTCTCTCTCTCTCTCTCTCTCTCTCTCTCTGCCTCTCCCCCACTTGCACTCTGTGTGTGTGTGTGTCTCTCTCTCAAAAATAAACATTAAAAAAATGTCTTTTATTTAGTGCTTACTATGAAGCAGGCTCTGAGCAAAGCACTTCATAGAGATTATTATCTCTTGTAATCTTCAGAATAACTTTTTTTTTTCCAGAAATCAAAACAGATTTGAAGAGGTTAGTCATTTGTGTAGGGTCACACAGCTACTAACTGGGAAAGCTGCATTTTTGTCTACCTTATAATAAGTCATTTACTCTTAAAATAGACAGTATTTTCACTGTAGAGAAATATTTTCTCTACAGTGTTTCCAGGAGTGCCTGGGTGGCTCAGGTGGTTGAGTGTCCGACTCTTGATTTCCGACTCTTGATTTGGGCTCAGGTCATGATCTCAGGGTCGTGGGATCAAGCCCAGTGTTGGGCTCTGCGCTGACAGCATGGAGCTGCTTGGGATTATCTCTGTCTGTCTGTCTGTCTCTCTCTCTCTCAAAATAAATAAATGAACATTGAAAAAAACCATTCTCTTCCTCTTCTCCTGGTCCTCCCCAGCTCACACCCATGCCTGCTCTCTAAATAAATAAATAAATAAATAAATAAATAAATAAAACTACATTTATAATATTCCCCAAATATTCATAGATTCATAAACATTCTTGTATTTGCCAGCTTACGCATGCCATGCTTTAAAGCTAGCAAATGCAGGGACTACATTTTTTGGTACCTTAGTGGAAGGAAAGCACAGATAGTTCTTTAAGAAGCTAAACTATTGTTTCCGGATTAAAAAAGAAATCTTGGTGATCACATTAAGTTTGGAGAATAAATACATATTATTAATAAGAACAGCTAGAGTTCTATTTTAAAATCTATTAACAATGCAAAACGCATTTTAAAAATGTATTTATTCCGCTTGAGCTCCCTGGACCCACGGTTCAAATCATTTGCAGGTTATCTCCAAGTACCATAAAAAGAGGTATAAAAAGGTTTTAGCTGTATTGTGTCTTTGTCTATTCAGCCTTTCCCCTTGTTGTCAGGTGTCAGAAATAGTGCTACAGCCTTTGGGCATACTTCTTTCCGAGATGGTGCAAGCATGCATTCTAGGGATTTGCCCAAAGGTGAATTTTAATGAGATCTGCCTACTTCCTTGCTTGCCAGGTAGGAGGACAGAGAGGGCTGTCAATGCCTGGAAATGCATTCTGCGTGTATGCTAATTAGATCCGCGCCCTGGAGAGTAGCCAGCTATTGGCCGTTAAAGGAAATAAAATGATAGGTCCCAGAAATAAGTCATTTCAAAGCTGGTTTCTAGAGGCATCTTCTAACATGGGCATGGAAGGCAAGCTCTGTGTCACTGAGGAGCCATCACGGTCCCTAGGTCACTTGAAGAGGGGAAAGTGAGGAGGTGAGCAGGGGCTCTCCCTGGAATTCATTACCCACACACCAGTGTGTCCCCAGACCTGGGGTGGTGTGTCTATTTTTATTTTTAGCATGAAATCAAAATTTACTTTGATATTCGGTAAAAAAAAAAAAAAAAAAAAAAAAAAAAACAACAATAGATGATAAATTTGGTCTTTCTTGGCTTCTAGGGAATTTCACTCCTCTTCTTCCAGGGTTTCCAGGCCATTCTTGTGTTCTTCACCTGGCCCCCTTTCTCTACCAGCCAGACGTGATTAGATGTTTTCTGTAATTGGCTTTGACCCAGTTCTCCTCTCTTGAAAAGTCTCTCTTGGTAATCTTACCCACTTCTATGGCTTCATTAATGGGAGAAAATTATTAGAATGTCTGTGCAGTAGAAAAAAAGAAAGACTAGATGATGCATGTCAACCAAGGAAAAGAAAGAGAAACAGAAAAAGAACAAAGGACTTTATCTGGGGATCGCAGAATTGCAATTCAGGGAGCACAGATTCTGGAGTAACCAGAAAAGCATCGTGGTCACGTGGGAAAAGCAAGAGGTTTATATGAGAAAGAAGGAGGGGTTAATCACATAATTTAGGTGAAGAAGAGAAGTGAAAACAAAACAAAAGGACCTGCTAATCTGATGCTGACCAGTTGAGCTGCTTCTGATTATTAACTTATTGATGATTTTATTGGTGCTATCGAATGACACTATCCCTTCCATGTATGAATTAACCTCACTGTCCTCCTATGATCCAAACGCCAGTTGCACTGTCGAAATTCTATGAGCAGCTGCTAGCTGAAGAGTTCATTAGTTGGAAAGGAAAATGGGACTTCAAAGTGGAGTCTCTTACATGCAGAAATTTTATAAAATTCGACATCATCATCAGGCCGAGGAATGCTTCGTACTCCACAGTGTAGCGCTCTGATGAACCCTTCCTTGAATAATGTTTTTTAATTTTTTTAAGTTTATTTATTTATTTTGAAAAAGCACGGGAGGGCCAGAGAGAGAGGGAGAGAGAGAGAGAATCCCCCAAGCAGGCTCTGCACTGTCAAAATGGAGCCTGATGCAGGGCTCGAACCCAGGAACTGTTTGTGACCTGAGCCGATACCAAGAGTCAGACACTTAACTGACCGAGCCACTCAGATGCCCCTTGAATAATGTTTTTAAATGCAGAAATTAAAACACGTAGGATTGCAACCAATAATGTTGAAATAAAGTTGTCAAAATGTTTTTTTAATTTGTGAAATAAAAATGTATATTGTGCACTACTGATGCATGAAATAACAACCACCAGAATTACAAAGTAGTGATGAGTGTTTGAGCTGTTTGTTGTAACTGTACCATGGTATGAAAATTCTCGGTGACGGAGTCATGGGTTCTTCTAATATTCCTGGTGGGGTATTGTCTGTCTTCATAACTGAAGGGAATGTTGAACTTCAGTTAGAGATTCGGGAAAGTAAAGATCCAGCTCATAGAGTCCCATGAATTCTATCCGTGTATCCAAGGTTAAGAATACCTAGTCTAGAGATTTCTAGATGAGATTGGGAATCCCCATTTGTATACTTGCCAGAAAGCCACAGGGCCATGAAGGAAGGGATGGTGCAGAGCCAACCAACTACAGTTGGGTTGTCACTCCACATCCCTCATCCTGTCCATTTGGTCTATCTGGGCTTCTAGAGTCTCCTCTTTAATACCTCAGTGTGTCTGTTATGTTGAAGCGAAATTGAAGCCAGTCCCTTCTCTTTTGTAGAGGCTATTGTGTTTCAGTTTTGTTTTTTGGAGGGACTGTCTCTCATTTGATTTCTAAATATCATCTGTAGTTATAGAGGAGACTGAAATTGCTGATTATCTGGGGCCATTTCCTCATGCTATGAACACAGAGAAGTGTAGGCATTCCCCCCATGTTAGGCTTGGAGCTAGTTTTCTCTTCATTTCTTCCCCTTGATAATCTCTCCTGACCCTTGGTCTACCTCCTTGCCCATGTTCCTTGTCAATTTCAATGGACCCCGCCCCCTTCCATCTTTCCAGTTGTTCCAATTTCAGTGAAACTCAGCAGATATTGTTTGGATACTTCCTGTGCCCTAAGCAATATGTTAGGCACTGTGGCTACAAAACTGAACCAGGGGAGCAGGTCCCTGCCTTCAAGCACCCTGCAATCTATCAGAGGAAGTCAGCCTTGAACAAGTAATTTTAGGAGCAGGATAGGACAGAGGGGAAGTAACAGGTCATGCAGGGGCTGGTGATAAGGGAGATCTAGCCTAGTTTGGGGGCATAGGGAAGTCTATCAGAAGAACTAATGTTGAAATTAGGACCTTAAAGGTTAATTGAGAGATAATAGTGTAGGAAGGAGGATTGGGAAGATGCACACGAAATGCCGAAGTCTGGAGAAAATAGAGGAAAGGAGATAACGATGTCTAGTGTGGCTTTGGTGTAAAAGCCACAGAAGGCCTTTGCGTTCAGTGAGGCCACAGAGAGGCAGGCCCAGACTGGTGAACACTCGCCAACCATGTCGGGGGGCTGGGGGGGAGACATCATCCTAAGGACAGTGGGGAAGCCCATGGGAGGCTTTCATCAGGCAGCAGAGTGCTTAAGTTTACGTTTTTAAATGATTAACCCAGCTGCGGTATGGAACATGGTTTGGAGGGGCAAGAATCCATGGAAGGAGACCATGGGAGATGGTTAAGAGACAACGTGGCGGTCCTGCAAGAAAATCTGTCATCCTTGACTCCTGCCTGTTTCTCTTTCACCTTCTCCTCAAGCCAATCAAACACTAAATCTTTTCAGACTTGGTTTCTCAAACCTCCATTGATTGCATGCTTCTCTTCATTCCCACCGATCAAATTCCAGACTTCTTGTTTTCTCTCCACTGACTTGCCATCTCTGGGTCTCCTCTTTCACCTTCCAGTGGCATACAGTGTGCCTGAGGGTGAGCCCCTAATGAACTTGGCTGCTCCCAGATGCACCAAAATGAAGCCCAAGCTCTCCTCTTCCTGGCTCACAGCCACCGTGTGGTCCCTGCAGGCGCTGCCCGCCCTCTCCACCGGGCATGCTCCTGTGTCTGAGGCAAGGACACTGTTTGACAGGCTCCTCTCTCTACCTGGAGCACCTGTCTCTTCCAGCTCACCCATAAAATCCCACCTTGGAAGACTCATTTCCAGTCCTACTCCTCCAATTCCAGATGCCGCCAGCCTCCAACCAGAATTAATTTTTCCTTCCTGCCGTGTGCCAAGGGGACTTCAGATGATGCATTATCTATCTAATTAAACTTCTTAGTCTTGTTTCACCATTTCGTAGCGGTCTACTTCCTGCTTGAATTATTAGGTAGGAGATAGGCTCTCTCTCTCTAGATTGTAAATTTCAGAGGACTAGGGAGATTTGTCACAGTCAGTTCTGAGTCTCCTGTCCTGTGCTTATCAGGCCTCAACAAACGTTAAATTTGATTGCGGATGGCGGCAGGCTGATGAGATCCCCGAACTGTGGATGTCTCTGGGTCACATACCCACATCCGTTCTGGCTGTGATAATCATCAAACGCACAAGAACATTTTACTAAGAGTATTGCTTTTATTTCTAAAACGGCTGAATGGGGGGCGCCTGGGTGGCGCAGTCGGTTAAGCGTCCGACTTCAGCCAGGTCACGATCACGCGGTCCATGAGTTCGAGCCCCGCGTCGGGCTCTGGGCTGATGGCTCAGAGCCTGGAGCCTGTTTCCGATTCTGTGTCTCCCTCTCTCTCTGCCCCTCGCCCATTCATGCTCTGTCTCTCTCTGTCCCAAAAATAAATAAACGTTGAAAAAAAAATAAATAAAATAAAACGGCTGAATGGAACAAGTGTCATTAAGAGAAGCAGCTAACCGTTCTAGTGAGAAGTGCTGGATTCTGTGTTGAAAGCTGAAATTCATTCCATAGGTATTTCTTGAGCTCTAATTATGTATCCAGCACTGGGGATGCATAGCCGTAAATGAGACAGATCTCTGCTCGGGAAGCACTTATAGATATTTTCATGAATATGAAGTTTTCCATCAAGAGTTGACAGGTCTTAAACTGGGAAAAAAAAGAGTTCATTCCTTTATTAAAACATGATGTGTCAGAAGCGAAACCACACAGTCTCAACCACAGCACCAAGCAGAGCCAGGCACAGCGAATGTGTTGTCCATATACAAGGAAGTATAAAAAGAAAAAACACATTTATTAGGATACCTTTGTTGTATTTTATGTAAGGTTTGGTTATTGCTACTATGGAATATATTCCTTATCTCCAACTTTAATAAAACCCTGCAATAGGCAGGTTTAAGAATTTCTTTATGTCCTTTAGCTGGGAAGAATCAGTAGAGATGTTAAGCAGTAATAATAGTATTTCTTATTTTTATTTTCTAATAGTAATAAAACTCACAATATTTCAGTTTCTAAATTAGTTCTATATATGCCAAACATTGTACTAGAAACTGGAAACATGCAAAACTTAATTTACAGCCTACAGTAGCTCACAGAAGTACTCTTATATTTCAGAATTGCATACTGTTGGGAAAATAGGAATATATTACTAGAGGAAGATGCTTGTGTAGGAAGCTCTGAATTTTTCTTTCAAGGCTAGTTTGAAGCTGGACATTGAGACATATACCATGATTTTCTGAAATACAAGCAAAAACTGGGGAAAAACGGAGCCTAAGCTCTCAGAACTGGGAAGGTTAGCATAGGGAAAATGTAAGAGGCCTTTGGTGGAAAATGTGAATGATGAGGAACATATATATTTGAAAAGAGTAAAAGAGTATGTTCCATATGTCTGTGTATGTATGTATAAAGATCTGTGGCTCCAAATTTGACTGGATTTTGTTTGTTTGTTTTTCAAAATCTTTTCTAAGAATTGCCCTGGTGGAAAATATTCCTGAAGGCCTTAACTATTCAGAAAATGCACCATTTCACTTATCACTTTTCCAAGGCTGGATGAATTTACTCAACATGGCCAAAAAGTCTGTTGACATAGTGTCTTCCCATTGGGATCTCAACCACAGTCATCCATCAGCATGTCAGGTAAGCCGCACCCTCTATGTGTGTATGATTTTACTTATGTGCATTTTACACGCCTTAGTATTCTTGCTTTCACTTCTCAGGTTCAAGGTCTTTTCTTTAGTACATGGACATCATTACATTTATATGTCTGTGCCATTGTTAATCATCTGTCACTCAGCTCCTACTAGAATGCCAGATTTTCAAGGGCAAACTCATGTTTCATCTTTGCCTACGATAGGCTCTCTATACAGTTTTGCTGATTTGGACCACTTCAGGGGGTGCCATTCACATCATGGTCTCTGTTGACAGCACACCCAGAATTCTGTTGTGCACAACCTGCATGCTTGTGGTGCTAACTCCGTGCCTGCCTGCCAAGGCACTTATTTGGTTAATCGGTGTCATAATTCGCCTTAAGGACCCAGAGCCAACTTTTTTTTTTTTTAATAGTGGAATCAAACTTCCCAGTGTAGTTTTATATTCTTGGCTTTTATATTATTATTATATTAGTTTTATATTATTGGGCCAGGATGAAATTAGTTTTGTTGCTGTGTATAATGTGTGTTGGCATTTTAGCCTATAATCACTACCTCATTGGTGCTTGGAAATCTTTTATTCAATTGTACTATTATATTATTGTTTTTTAAGTTTATTTATTTATTTTTGAGAGACAGAGCATGAACAGGGGAGAGGCAGAGAGAGAGGGAGAGAGAGACTCCCAAGCAGGCTCTCCATAGTCAGTGCAGAGCCTGACGTGAGGCTCGAACTCACGAACGGCGAGATCATGACCTGAGCTGAAATCAAGTAGGATGCTTAACGGACTGAGCCGCCCAGACACCCCTCAATTATACTATTTTAAAGTTACAGGATATCAGATAATAGGTAAAAACAAGCAAAACCCACAAAGGCGTGCTAAAGAAGAACTGGGTAAATTTCTTGATTGTGTTCTACACTTTTCTACCTCTCCTGTTTACACAGGTGTGTCAGGGATTTGTTGCTGCATATATCATTCCAAAACTTAATGATATCACAAATAACACTCGCTTAATTCTTCATGATTCTTGGCAGTATTTAGCAGAAAGAACTCGTCTCTAATTCACATAGTGTCGGTTGGGATGACTTGACTGGGACTGGAGGATCCAAGAGGACTTTATTCACATTCCCAGCCTCTTACCTAGGAGCGATTGGAATGTCTGGGGGTCACCCGGGCCCCTCTCTGTATGTCTCTCATCACGCAGTAAACTAACCTGAACTTTTTACGGGGTGTTTATATCCTAAAAGGCCAAAAGCAGAAAGTATGAGGCCTTTTAAGACACGGGCTCTGGGATCCAAGCTGCTTCCACCCAATTCTGTTGGTCAAAGCAAGTCACGATCCAGGGTGAGAGTTAGGGCATCTAACCAGGAATGAGGAAGATTATTGACAGGCTTCCTTGGAAATTATACACCACAGTCCACTCCGGCCATAGCAATCCATATCTTTTCCACATACAAAATGCACTCCTCACCACCCACCCCCAAACATTCGTCCCTTTACAATGAGAGATTGGGGGATGAGGGAAGATGGCAGGGGCTTGAACGGGATCAGGGAAGTAGAAGTTTCTAAAAAGTGGGGGAGGGGGTTGGTCCATAGGAAAATCATCTGGGTTTGCAAACTGGTGCTTGTCAAAGTTGGGCTCCTACCCTCCCACACAGAGACTGGGAGACAGGGACCCTCCCATCAGGTGTCGGCAGAACAAACAGTGCATTCTTTTGGCAATGTCGAGCTTTCTCAAGCAGGCGCTTTAAGAGGGCCAGGGTCATCCTGGGATTGTGGCCTTGAGGTGTTAGGAACTGTGAGCATTTTGTTCAAGCCTTTTAATGAGCGAGGACGTGGGGGGATGTCGGGGGGCAGGGGGGTACTGATGAAATCATCTTGCTGAGCGCCTGCAGTTTTTGTAAGACAAGTTTGAGCCTGGTGGAGAAGAGGGCCCAAAGAAGGCCGGCTAGACTTTGGTCAAGGAGAGAATACTTGTTCGTTGCGTGACTTCAGAGTGAATTAAGGTGGGCATGGTGGATGTGGAAAGATCACGCCTGGAAGCTTCATTCCATTCACTCCAACAGCTGGCCTGCTGGCAACAATAGAAATTTTCAATTTGCTGCCAGTAACCTGGCTGTTATTGAACTCACACAGTGCCCTTTAGGATGACATCCAGTTAGAACCAATATCTTCGGGTAGAGGCATAGAGCTCCTGCCAAAGAGATGCCTCTTTGTGCCTCTTGGAACACCAACAACACCAGGCACCCTGCAGATTAAAACCATTCAATTTTGGGGCGCCTGGGTGGCGCAGTCGGTTGAGCGTCCGACTTCAGCCAGGTCACGATCTCGCGGTCCGTGAGTTCGAGCCCCGCGTCAGGCTCTGGGCTGATGGCTCAGAGCCTGGAGCCTGTTTCCGATTCTGTGTCTCCCTCTCTCTCTGCCCCTCCCCCGTTCATGCTCTGTCTCTCTCTGTCCGAAAAATAAATAAATGTTGAAAAAAAAAACACAAAAAACCATTCAATTTTCTGCAATGTTGAGTGTCATTTCCTTGCACCTTCACCGGGAAAGCTCTACACGTGCAGACATGAAGGATAGAGGGGATTTGCTTGCTGTGCAGATTAAATGGGTGCAAGCAGGCTGTGAGAGCGATCTAGTGAACAGCTGTCCCACCCCTGCCTGTTCTTGGCCGGGAGACATGCCCTGTGGGGAGTGGGGATCCGTAGGAAAGAATGAGGTTCACAGCACCATCTGGAGGGCTCCTTCCTCAGCAAGGCAGTGAATGTCCTCTTCCGCTGGTCCGGGGCACTGGACCAAGTGGCCAAGTGATGATGCTGAGAAATACCATGCATTCATTCCCCATTGGTTGAACACCAGGTGTGGACTGTGGTCTTTAAGGTGGGGAGATGGGCAAAATAGGTGAAGGGGAATAAGAGGTACAGACTTGCAGTTATATATTCTATGTGTATATATATATGTGTACATAATATTATATATTATATGTGTATATATATAATTTATTTATTTTGAGAGAGACTGTGCAAGTAGGGGGAGGGCAGGGAGAGGAAGAGGGAGAGAATCCCAAGCAGGCTCCATGCTGCCAGTACAGGGCCTCATGTGAGGCTTGAACCCACGAAGCCATGAGATCATGACCCAAGCTGGAACCAGAGTTGGATGCTGAACCCACTGAGCCACCCAAGCTCCCACAGACTTGCAAGTAGAAAATAAGTAAGTCATGAAGATACAAAGTATAGCATAGGAAATGTAGTCAATAATATTATAATAACGGTGTATAGTGACAGATGCTACTATTTTTGTCATGGGGAGCATTTCATAATCGAGAGAAGTGTTGAATCACCATGTTGTGCACCTGAAACTACTAGAATATTATAGTTGCCCTAGAATATTACATGTCAACTATACTTCAATTTAAAAAAAAAAAAAAAACAAGTGGACGAACCACCACCACAACAAAAATAGGTGATACAAACTAGAAAGTCCACCTTGCCTACCTCTGGCCAACAGAAGTGCTAGCATTTTATGTGGGCACCACACTTCCCTAGAACCTGCAAGCCACACCAGGAAACATGAGTCTACAAACAGGTTTGCATGCTGGCAACTCAACCCAGGCATCAGCCTGGAGACAAAAAGTATAAATGAAAGGGAAGTTCCTAGATTTATAACGTATTTTCAAGGTATTTGTGTCTTCAAAGTGATCGCATTTGACCCTGTTGGGAGACAAAGGAGGAAAGCAAGCAGTCAAATATGACTGAGGTCTCCCGTGTGCAGGCCCTGTTGAGGGCGTATGGGATACACCAGCGGACAAACTCAAGATCCCTTCCTTGGAGCTGACATGCTAGCAGAGTTGAATCTATTGCACTAAGATGAATAGGGAAATCATAAAAGACAAAAATCCATAAAAAAAGAGAGAGCGAGCCTATGGCATAGAAATGGTGCTTGGTGACTGGCTCCATTTCTCATCTTCCCTCATGCAATCCTCAACCACTCGAGCGGTTTGTAAAGGGACCCGGAAGAACTTGTCTAAATACCATATGTCTTGGGCTTTTTTTTTTTTAATTTTTATTTATATTTGGAAAAGAGGGAGAGAGTAGGGGAGGGGCAGAGAGAGAGAGAGGGAGGGAGAGGATCCAAAGCAGACTCTATGCTCAAGCAGACAGCCTAATTCAGGGATTGAACTCACAAACTGCAAGATAATGGCCTGAGCCAAAGTCAGATGCTTACACTGACTGAGCCACCCAAGTACCCCTTGGGCTTAAAGATTATTTTACAAGAAGCTGGTTCCCTTCTGTCCTCCCCTCCCATCCTGACAACAGAGGGTAATTGTGCAGAGGTCGGGAGCGGGGCAAGGGAACCAGGTCCTGGAAACCTGGTCTTTACTACCAACTGTTTCTCTTTAGGTACACTTTAAGGACCCAGATTCTGTTCTCTTCAGGGCATTAAGTGTTACCATTCCCGAAAAACAAAGGTACTGGCTGAAAGCCTATTTTGAATGAAATTTTACCCAATCTCATCTTTCAAATACAATAGGAGTTTCCAGACTCTGGATTTGACATTTAGCATTGTTCCACACAAAACACTGAAGGACACAAATTTGTAGCAAATTCATGGCAGCTTTCAAGTTGAGCTGCTGTAGTAAATAGCAGAGCATTCTTGATATGTGACTCTGTAATATGTGCACAGGGAAAAGAAATCTCATTGTACTTTATAAGCTCAGTATTGTAAGTAGGAAATGCAATGTTCTAAGTACAACTATTTAAAATTGGCAAAAAAAAAAAATTATTTCAGAGTTTGTGTGACCAATCTTTGGACCTGTGAGCATGCTTTTATTTTTACCAAGACCTTATAAATATTGGAATGTAGTCATTGCTTGGCTTATTGCACACACACACACAAAAGCACACCCTAATTACCCAAGTGAACACATTTAAATATTTTTAAACATTTATTTATTTTTGAGAGACAGAGCATGACCGGAGCAGGGGCAGAGAGAGAGGGAGACACAGAATCCGAAGCAGGCGCCAGGCCCTGATCTGTCAGCACAGAGCCCGTTGCAGGACTTGAACTCACAAACCGTGAGATCGTGACCTGAGCCAAAGTCGGCCGTTTAACTGACTGAGCCACGTAGGGGTCCCTAAAAAAAATTTTTAAGATGTTCTAGTATAATGAAAATTGGCCCCGTTCACAGCTTATTTTCCACTAATATATTTTTTAAAAGAAAATAGTTTTAAGAGGAGTAAAATAGTCAAACAAACAGAGTCTGAAAAGTCCAATGTGGAAACCACAAATGACCCATAGATAAACAGGACAACTGAGAGTCGGCCCATCTACTTATTATAATACAAATGTAAGGAATGAGGAATGCCCTGAAGAATGGTCAGCTGGTGTCAGGCAGGCCCCAGCTCGGCAGAAAAGAGACACAGATAAACGTGACACATGATCTCTGTGTCTTTTCTGGATGAGAAGCAGTTTTATAAGACTGAGTGATGGTCATTATCACCAGGATGATAAATGCCAGCCGTGTGTGTGTGTGTGTGTGTGTGTGTGGAAACAGACACATTCATTAAAAATGCATTTTCAATCTGTAGTCCCAAGAGGTTGCTGTTTTAATTCCTACCTTGAAAAATTCATCTTGTCTTTTCCATCTTGCACTTGGGTGTTGTGTTTATTTGCTTCTTTATGTGTGGAAAGAAATTGGTGGGTAACTTTTCTCTGTATGAAACCATGGATGGCAAGGGCTAGCGAGGTCTATAGTTCCATGGTTACCATATTTTAAAATTTAATGAAAATTTTAAATTGGGCAAAGGATTTTGTTTCTTTCTGTCCAGATGGTGAGCTTAGACCCTGAAATACTGAAATTTTTAGGACAATGTGATTCCTAATTTATAGGATAAAATGATGGGGATTTATGAAATCAAGACTATTCAGGAAAAGACAGGAAATGTGACTTGATGATTTCAGAGCTACCTAATTCACTGGGGGGGGGGGGGACAAACAAACCTGTTCTCTGTGAGTTCACTGTGAGAAACCAAATAAAATATTAATGAGCTCCCACAACTGAATCTTTAAGAGATGCATTTATGTAAAATCAATTAGTTATTCATCGGCAGTGAGTCATGATTGCCAATTGATGAGACATCACAATTTTGAAAAATTATGATTTAGAAAATGTAATGGTATTCGCTCAATTTCATGAATAACATGAATGAAAGTTCAGTGATCCACGGGTGGTTTGGGGGAACACAAGCCAGGATCCTGTCTCTACACTGTGGTTGGTAGGCAGACTCTAGAGGTGAGTGAGGAAGGGGTAGCTCAGGTTCCTTTTTATCTACTTAATTCTTTATCTACTTTTATCAGCCTTGTGACTTTGAGTGAGATGCTGAACTCTGTAGGCCTCGATTTCCTCAGCAGCAACATCAGGGTCATAGAGCGTACAACATATCTCGTTAGTTGTGCAGATCACACTAGTTAAGATCTGTGAAGGGTACGGAACAGTGTTTGGCCATCTTATTATGTGTTTATTCTCACGAATGTTATTTGTGTACACACTGCAACTCTCATTCCAATCAGTTTAATTTTACTAACAAATAATGAGTTCTTATTATGTGCTTTTCACTGTGCTGGAAACTGGGGTGGTTACCAAGTAAAATTAAGAAAGAAATATATCATTTCTGAAAATGTAAAGCTTGGGATGCCTGGGTGGCTCAGTTCGTTGAGCATCTGATTTCGGCTCAGGCCATGATCGCACAGTTCATGAGTTTGAGCCCCGCATCGGGCTCTGTGCTGATAGCTCAGAGCCTGGAGCCTACTTCGGAATCTGTGTCTCCCTCTCTCTTCTGCCCCAACTTGCGCGCGCTCTCTCTCTTTCAAAAATAAATAAACATTAAAAAATTTTTTTAAATGTAAAGCTCTGGGTAGATAAGGATTATGCAAATTACTGTAACTTCCATTTTTTAAGCACAGGTCTTTACACAAACACACAGCTACACAAAGTCTTGCTATCACCCATCTGCTTATCTACACTCATCCATGCGCGTGTGCACACATATACACATGTATCTCTGGACCCTGACACATCTTAAATCTTGAATCCATGGAAGTAATGTGGTCTTCTCAAACCTATAGCCATTTCTGATTTTTGTTGGTTGGTCAATTGGCTAGTTTTCTGCTCCTTGTTTGGTTTTATTTATTTTGTTTTGTTTTTAAAGTTTATTTATTTTGAGAGAGAAAGAAAGAGCAAGTGGGGAAGGGGCAGAGAGAGAAGGAGAGAGAGAGAAGGCTCCAAGCAGGCTCCACACCATCAGCTCAGAGCCAAACGTCCTCGAACCACGAACCATGAGATCGTGACCTGAACTGAAGTCAGATACTTAACCAACTGAGCCACCCAGGTGCCCCTCTCCTTGTTTTTGTTTTAAGTTGAAGACTCCTATACCCAAGCAACATTGAGAGATCTCCCCTTGATGCTGGTGGGCCACACCTTGCTGTCATGGGCAAGGCAGCTGCATGTGAGTGTGACTCGCATGGGTCACATCTTCTAGACCACTCATTCCTTGCTAGCAGTATTCTTCCTAACTGACTCTATAGATGTAGGTTAACCAACAGACAAAGGCTTTCGCTTTACCTAACTTGGAAACCTCTTCCTTGTTGCATGTTTTTTATAGCTATGTTCGCGACTTTTTCGTAAATAGCATTATTAACATTTTCTATTAGAATCACTGTGTTTCGAGGCCTCCTAGGAAGCCTGTAGTCTGGAGGGGTCAGCTATGGCTCTGTGTTCTCCAGTCTCCACCATCTTTCCATTCTTCCTTTCATTCCACCCCTCCTGTCCCAAGGCAGGTCCACTCCCCCCCCCAAGTCTGGTGAAGGACGCTGTTCATTCATTGATCGTGTAGACAAACAGTGTCCACTTTGCAACACAGGGGTATTTCTGGAACCAAGAGAATCCCGTTTTTGCCAGTGTGAAAGTCTGAGAAAGGTACCCAAAAATCTCGCAGCCTCATCATAATATTTAATAAGAATTTCTTTTTTTACTGTTTTTTTTTTTTTTGTTATCTAGGAAAAATAGAATTACAACAGTTCCTGCTTTTTACTATGTCTGAAAGGAGAGGAGTGTGGTTGGTGGAGACTGGATTCTTTAAGTAACTGAAATTCTTTGAGCCTGTTGCAATTAAGAGGTTGGTGCCTTGTAACTAGTAACTTGGTGTGAGACAGCCAGAGAAAGTGGCATATTCCTATTCAACACGAAGAACACACATTTTATCCCTTGTTTTGATGCGGATCTGAGGGTTTGCATGCGTTTCTACTATATCATGGCCAACTCTTGTCTGTTTTGTATGTTTTTACAGGGCTAGAGAGAAAAATACAACATGTATAAATGAATGGAAACAAGATTAGGATGCATACTAATGCTCTGTTTTTTGGCTCAGTTTAGAATTCATTATTTTGTTTATTTTCAGTTCTCAGAGTTTGGTTTTGTAGAAAAGACAAATCAGCAGCATTCTTCAGGAGGCACATAATCTAGTGGAAAGATCACAGGGTTTGGCGGCAAATCTGTGTGACATGACCAGTAGTTTAGTAGTTGTGGCCACGTTAGGTAAATGTCATGACCCATCTGATCCTCAATTAACTCATCTATACAATGGGTATAATAATGCCAGTCTCTTTGGATGGGTTTGTAAATCTGATTTAGATAATGTTTGTAAAACAACAAATAATGTAGCTCACAAAAGAGAGTTTCTGTTTTCACTTTCATTTTTGTTTTCCTGGTGCAGGACATTTAGTTGTACATTTACTTAGTGGATGCCTGCTTTCTATGTAACCTGAGAGCGGGAATAACTTTAAGATGTCTGTCACATTCTCAACTTCTATTCAAGGGGGTTGAGATAATTCTACTCAGGATACTAATTCAAGTTCTTCGGGGTTTCGGTGAAGAAAGAAGAAAGCGAAATGTGTACATGTTTTCAGGCAGATTCTCCCCCTCCTCCCCCAGTAGGGCAGTGTTCAACCATGACTACCTGTCAGAATCACCAGGAAAGCTTCTGGAACATATAGATGCCCAGGTCACCCCAAAACACTAAAATTAGAGTGTCTGGGGAGGGGGCCAGGCTTTGATACTGTTATAATGGTGGTTCTGTTAGGCAGCCAGGATTGAGTATCACTGCCTAAAAGAACCCCAGTCTAATAAACAGTGATTTGATGCTTCTAGATTTGACGGCTGGGCCACATTGGTGTCTTCCCACCAGGATTGTCATCCAATGTTCTGTGTTTCAGTAACATGATGAACAAACCCCGTTAATTCCAGTTGTTCTCTCAGTGATGATATAAAATGGTGGCAACTTCTACTGGAATATTCCACACCGTTCTGGACTCCAGGCCATGTGCCATGTTTATTCCTGTAGCTTTATTGTCTAGCATGTGGTCAGGAAGAGAAGGGAGCCCAGTAGTAGTTGCCTTGGGATTGGAAACAGTAGATCCCTCTTCAGCCCTCTCATCTCTAGGCTAAATATTATTTCAGTCAAGCTCCCGGTGTTCAGTGTCGGCATGAAAATAGCATCACCTGATGGAAAGGATGTCTCCTTCTTGCAAAGTAGCATCTTTTTCCCTCTTCCACAAAGTCAACACTCAGCAGATGCTTATAAATTAGCATTCTTGCATTTGAAATGTGGCCACAAAGCGATTTTGTGTGTGCCTTTATTGCACAGATAATTAGTAAGGTACCGTGCTGTTTGCTGGAGATGTGAAACCAAATAAGCAGTGGTCCCCACCCCTTGTGGAACTCAAAGTATAGTGGAGTTGCTGGAGAAACCACCATTGGCAATGCGGAATGCTAAAGCAGCACCAAGCAGGCCGGGAAGGCTGTCCTTGGCTCTTGGTGGCCCAGCGAGCTCTCTGGCTCCTATGGCTTCGGGTTCTCCCTTGGTGCTGTTCTTTCTTGGTAACTTCCTGCTGCTTCACTGTGCTTCTGTTTCCCCATCTGTTGAGCAATCCTAATTATGCTCTTGCTTGCTTTCCAATATATTTCCAAGGGAAATCATCATTCTGATATAAACTCATAAGCACTATGATTAGCGAGAGTTTAACCTCTGTGATTCTTCTAAAATCCAATCATATAGGCATGAATAAATCATGAACCCAAAGATACTCTTCCCAGTTATTTGGATTAAATAATGTTTTTTTCTTAAAATCGTCTTATCTTAGTTTTGTTTACCTAAAAGCCTTGATTGTTTTGTGTCTAGACCTCCTTGCTGCATTTCCTGTGTATGGCCAGTTTATGTTTTTGCAACTTCGTTTTAGAAAGAATCAGTTGGATTTTTTTTTTTTCTCATTATAATAGAAATAGCTTCTCACTATAGAAAATTTGGAAACTACAGAGAAATAAAGAAAAACAAAATCAGCCATGTGACCACCAATAAAACTTTTTTTAAGTTTGGTATTTTATGCATAAGTACATACATATGCTCATATTATGCAAAGTTTATATCTTAATTTTGATCTTGACATTACACGGGAAGTGCTTTCTCATGTTATTGGTAAACGTTATTTTAAATTGGCTGTATAATATCCAAGTTTGTAGATGGACCAGATTAAATTTATAGAACTCCTTATTATTGGACATTTAATCTATTTTTTCTTAATTTTCCTCTTTCTGAATAAATTTTGCTACTATAAATATCTCTGTGCAAAACATTTTCTTTTTGCTCATTCACCTGGGGTCAGTTCTTAGAAGTGGGGTCATGGGGCACCCAGGTGACTTCCTCAGTTGAGCATCCGACCTCATCATGATCTCACGGTTCGTGAGTTCGAGCCCCACATCGGGTTCACTGCTGTCAGCCTGTCAGTGTAGGGCCTGATTCAGATCCTCTATCCACCTCTCTCTACCCCTACCCTGCTTGCGCTGTCCCCCAAAATAAATAAATATCTTTAAAAAAAATAGAAAAGGTAGGGTCAGAGGGCTAAGGAGGCTGGGCTTCTTTCTTTAGATGGAGGGATTTTCAGGGAACGTGTAGGACACCCTCATGGTTATGTTACAGGGGGAGCTGGGTTGTCACGAGTAAGGATCTGGCCTGGGTGACTCAGTTGGTTGAACGAGTAAGGATCTGAAGGAATCCTGTCTCCTTTCAATGTGGGGCCCGCTGTCCCCTCAGAACAAGTGACTGAGAGCTGGAGTATCTGGCGTATGCCGTGCGTCCCTCCCTTGCCCATCACACCCGCCTTTTCTGCACAGCGGTGCTGACAAGCCGTGCCGTCCACACTTTTCTGGACACAACCGATCACACTGCCAAGATGACCTTGTCCCCCTGCCCTTTGCAGCCAGAGTGAAGGCTGGAGAACCCCAAAGCTACTTTCCAGCTACTGTAGGAATTCAGAGCCTAGGTCCCTGTTTCAAACATGCCACTGCTGGTATTAATCCCTTGTTGTTTCGTGGCCCATGATTGGTAGGATGAGCTCATTCGTGTCTCTTCATCTATCTGCCCCTGAGGAAGGGTGGCTGTGCTGCTACCCACTGTCTGCATATCTTACCATCGTTAGGCAAGGCCTTGATGAGGAACTGTTCAGAATAATTAAGCCCCTTAGTGGGATGGAAGCTGGGTTAATGAATGGACCGGCAGGCTGCATGCCTGCATAGCAGATCCTCACCCCTGGCATCAGGCGGGTGATGCTTGCTGCTCCTGGCCCACAAAACGAGTGTTCTCCACTCAGCTGGGGGGCCGATGGCACTGACTTCCCAAAGCTGTGACTGATCCATGACCTCAGGACACTGGTGAGCTGATTCCTAGGCCAGCATCTTCTCCCTTCAGATGAGGACTTCCATGTCCCGCAGACACGTCCAGAGAGCTGCTGGGGCCTCTGGCCACCTTTCCTGGCTGGGCTGTCTCCCGCAAGCCCACACCTCGCCATGGAGTCTGTCACTGTGCCATCTTGGCGACACATGAGATCTTTGCGTCGTTCCGGCTGCCACTGACACAACTCCGTGTCTCTCACCGGACCACATACTGACTTGATTGCTGTGTTCGGCCTCCAGCCCTGCCCTGTACCCGTCCTTCTCCGATTTGCAGTCAAAATTTTCTTTTAGAACAGAAATTCAATGATGTGCTTCCATATGTAAAATCCTTTGGAGATCCACGGAGCTTTCCAGACATGGACCAAATTCCGCCCAGGCTTATGAGACCCTCCTACTTAGTTCTCAGGCCTCAGGTCTCCACCTGGAACATTCTTTTCTTTCCTCCCCTCCTTTGGGGAACTTTTCCTGTGTGCCTTAGGCTGTGCCTTAGGGTTATTAGTGCCCCTGCTGCGTTGTCTCTAGGTCTCGACCCTGACATCTGACACACTGGGCTGTATTTACCTACTTATCGTTTATCTCCAGCACTTAATGAAGGTCCTGGCACTTAGCAAGCATCCAGTAAATGTGTTGAATGAAATTGCTTAAAAGACACTTCTCTCTGTTCTGGGGGTCCTTTTATTTGAGAATAAAAGCTGATGATGACAAATGTACAAATAATATATTTATATCCCTGGCAATCTTTATATATTTCAGTAAGTATAGTAAGTAAATAAAATTTCGGTAATTTTTCTCAGTGAAAAAAAGAAGGGCACCTGGGTGGCTAAGCTGGTTAGAACTCAGTTGGTTTTGGCTTAGGTCATGATTTCACAGTTTTGTGAGTTCGAGCCCTGAGTCAAGCCCTGTGCTGACAACGTGCAGCCTGCTTGGGATTCTCTCTCTCCCTCTCTGTCTGCCCCTCCCCCGTGCATGCCGTCTTTGTCTCAAAAATAAATAAACTTAAAAATAAATGAAAAAAATTTTCAGCTATTTAGTGCTGAAAATTTCAACAAAGATAGTAAATAAGTGATCAATCTTGAAGATAATTGAATTAATTGGCTAAATAAATAGGAAGTTGAGTCAAGACGGGATCCATGCATATATGGTTTTGTCTCTTAAATCATAAATTAAAGAAAAAATCAAAAAAGAAAAAAGAGAGGGAGGGAGCCAAACCATAAGAGACTATTAAAAACTGAGAACAAACTGAGGGTTGATGGGGGGTGGGAAGGAGGGGAGGGTGGGTGATGGGTATTGAGGAGGGCACCTGTTGGGATGAGCACTGGGTGTTGTATGGAAACCAATTTGACAATAAATTTCATATAAAAAAAGAAAGAAAAAAATCAAGGCAAGTGTATTGCTTTAAAAGGACATCATGGCTTAAGATAAATCCTAGTCTTGTTTTCTACTAACTGTGTCATCAATCGTTTAATATCAGTCATCCACCCTTTTATACTTTGATTGAAACTTTATGTGCACATATAGACACATGTATACATGTATGTGTGTATATGTGTGTGCATCAGTGGGTAACAGCATACCTAAGATACATAATCACACACACACACGCACACACATTTTGGTGCTTATGTGTCTTTGGGATGCATTCTAGTTGTGGGGTTACTGAGTGGAAGGCAGCAATGTTAGAATGCCCTGTCCCCAAATCATCGATGTGAGTAAAGGTTGCCACTCATAAATATTTTCCAGTCTCCTGCTTACAAAGAGAGATGTCCATATTGCTTTGCATTGTGATTTCTTTGGCTACATGAAGCATCCTTCATGTTCAATAGCCACACTTTGCCCAACTTTGATTGGGCTTTTGGTCTTTTCTTATTAATTTGTATACATTTTTGTAGAGTACAGCTATCAGGCCCTCCCTTCCTCTCATCTACATAGCGACTATTCCAAATTTTTGCTGTTTCCGCACTTACTTTGTGGTCTCTCTTTCTGTATAATTTTTTAACTTTGGTAATTCCGTATATCTTTTATTGCGGCTATGTAGCTAGCTTGTGTATTCGCTTCCCGTGGCCAGAGCAACAAAGCACCACAGACAGATGGCTTAAAACAACAGAGATTTCTCTTCTCCTGGTTCCGGAGGGCCGAAGTCTGAAATCAGTTTCCCTGGGCTGAAACCTAGGTGTCAGAGCAGAGCAGTGCTCTGTCCTGAGGCTCCAGCAGCCCCCACTACTGGGAGAGAACCCTTCTCACCCCTTCCGGTTGCTGGCAGCTGCCAGCGCCCCTTAGCTGGTGGCTCTATCCCCCCAGTCTCCAAGGCTGGCATCTCCAAACACCTCTGCCCTGTCTCCAAGTGGCAGGCCTCCCCTGGGTGTGTCCAATCCCTTCTGCCCCTCTGCCTTTCTCCTACAAGTACACTGATTACATTTAAGACCTTCTCAGATAATAATCCAGGATAACCTCATCTCGAAATCTTTCATCGTACCTGCGAAGATTCCATTTCCAAATAAGATAAAATTTGCAGACTCCAGATTAGGACCTGACATTTTGGGGACCATTATTTAGCCTCCTATAGCTTGGTTAAGGTCTGCCCTACTTGAAGATGGAACATACCTGTCCACGCTTGCATAGATTTTCTTGAAAGTATTGATATGTTTTTATTTTTCCTGAAAACATATTTTTCTAAGTGGTGTAATATAGGGGGCTTTTCAATTGTGCCAGATTTAACCACTTTATCTTTTTTCAGACTGAATTAAAACAGTGCCTTTGTTATTGATGTAATCCTGTGTGCACCATTTCTGGATTCTCTATTAAGTTCCCTTCTGTGTTTATCCATTCCTATGCATGACTTTATATTTCTTATAAAGCTGTAGACATTTACGGTTATCAATTTCCCTGACACCAGATATTGCCTCATTTCATGGTTTTGCTCTGAAGTACCCACCTATTTATAGCTTTCCAGAGAATACAGAAATTCACTTTTCTTTTCTCCTATGATGTACAGATAATCTGAGTAAGTTAAATTTTCAAGTAGATATGATTTGTTTTATGTGTTGCTTGTTAATTGTCTGTTTCTCATTTTCTTGGATTATGATCAAAGAATGAAGCTGGTAGAATATCTTCTTTAAACTTTGTTCAGGTTTTCTTTTGTTTTTAAAAAAATCTATGTAAATATATATAAAGGTAAGTTTATTTATTTTGAGAGAGAGCAAGAAACAGTAAGTGTGCAAGCAGGGAGGGGCAGAGAGCGAATCCCAAGCGGGCTCCACAGTATCACCACAGAGCCCAACACGGGGCTCAAACCCACAAACCGAACTGTGAGATCATGCCCTGAGCCAAAATCAAGAGTCAAACACTTAACTGACTGAGCCACCCAGGCACCCCTTGTTCAAATTTTCTTAATGGCAGTTACAGAACAGATTTTCATGATGTTCTACAGACAAGCAAACGATTGTTTTGAGGAGTTTCATATATAAAATGAGAAATATGTATAAATGTATATACCTAATCAAGTTTATTGATAATATTATTTAATTTTCATATATTCTCATTTATTCCTTTTTAGGTCACCCACTTGTGAAAGACATATTTTGAAGTATTATATTGTTGTAGTGTTTTAATTGCATTACTGTCAGCCTTTGCTTTATATATTTAGATGCCATGTTGTTTGGTACATACCAATTTATAACTGTCACTGCTCCATAAATTGTGCCATCACAGAATAATTGCCTACTCTTTCTCATCTAGCTCTTTTAAGCCCTCCCAACTCTCATTCTAATTTTTACTGAGATTCTTTATCCTGTTTGTTGTAGACCAGTGTTTCTCAATCTTCTTTTTTCTATCGCCTTACTAAGGAGACTTTTTAGACGTTTTTTTCCCTAAACCTGCACCCCCCCCCAACCATGAGATTTTAATACCACAGATATGTTGCATATTTATTGTATATATATCTGTGTTTTATTTATAAAAAGAATAACTTACACACACATGCACGCAGTGAACAAACTCATCCCCTTTAGGGTAATAGTGCCTCCCACTGAGAATCACATAATAGATTCTCAGTAGAACAGTAGACCTTCCCCTGTAATGTGTGTCTTCTATGTCAAGAATCTTTATTTACCAGGTACATCAAACACATAATCCATATCATCTTGCTCATCACTTGTCTCTTATCCTTTTCATCCTCCTTGATGGTGATTAGTGTCCTTTACTGTTTAATTAGATTCTTTCTTTGAATATGTCCTTCATATGGGTTATGTAGGTAATATAGTTTCTAAATCTGTATATATCTGCAAATATTTCTTTTTTTCACCCTGGTGGGTAAAATCTTTGAGTAAAGCATTCCTTTGCTTTAGTTATTTTTTCTTTTATAGTCTGTAGCCACCATGTACCAACTTAGTGTTGCAAATGGTTGGCTCCATGCCAGTCTGATCCATTTTGCTTGATAGGTAGCTTTTGTTTTTGTTTTGTTTTTGGCCGGTTTTTAAGAATTTCTCTTTCTCTTTGCTACTGATCAGTGTCACGGAATGTACCTAAATGTGTCTTTCCGCACTGCATTTACCTTCATCTTCAATTATCTTTTCAACATGTAGGTTTATCTTAAAAACTGAGAACAAACTGAGCATTGATGGGGGGTGGGAGGGTGGGAAGAGTGGGTGATGGGTATTGAGGAAGGCACCTGTTGGAATGAGCACTGGGTATTGTATGGAAACCAATTTGACAATAAATTTCATATTTAAAAAAAAAAAAAAACATGTAGGGTTAGGTCTTGCCTCAGGTAGGACAATTTTTCTCCTGTTACTTGAAAGCTTATTCTTTTTACCTCTTTTTGTCTTCCAATACACCTATTAGCCACATGTTATATATCCTCAATTTATCTGTCACCCTTTTCTTCCCTTGTCACCCTTATGTTTTCGTGTGTGTGCATGCGTATGTGTGTGCACTTTGAGGTATTTCTTCCTTGAGGTCTTCAGACCAATGATTTGGGTCACAACAGTGGCTATGCTGTTCTTTAATTATTATTCTAATTTACTTCTAAAATCATAGAGTGTTAGTCCCAGCCAAGCTTACCTGTCCTTGAATACTTACACTGTGTTTTAGCTCTAGTTCTGTCTTCTTGAGTTGTTGGTATCATCAAATGCCCTCTGTGTTCAAGCATCTTTTCTCTTGTTGGGCCCCTTAAATGCACTGATATTTGACTTTATCAGATTATTAGTGGCTTCTTCCTTTTAGGTAAAGGAGGGACAGTATTGAGTGGTTAACTAATCCCCCTCAATACTTCATACTCCAATCTCTAGGCAGGCTGCCTGGGCTTAATTGGCTTAAACTGCTCAACATGCCTGAGCCACTGACATCTTTAAGAGGATTCATTTAATTTTGAAATGTGGCCTACTGTTTCTCACCAGGAAGGGCAAGTTTTTAAATTGGTTGACCCTTGAACAACAGGGGTTAATAGGGTACCAACCCCCTGCATAGTTGAAAATCGACATAAACTTTTGACTCGCCAAAACTTTGATACTAATAGCCTGTCGATCAGAGATCCGACTGATAACATAAATAGCCAATTAGCACATATTTTGTATGTTATGTGAATAATAAAGTAAACTAGGAAAATGTTATTAGGAAAATCATAAGGATGAGAAAACACATATACAGGACTGTGCAATATTTGTCAAAAAAAATCTGAGTACAAGTGGACTTGTGCAGCTCAAACCTGTGTTGTTTAAGAGTTAACCATACTGATGTTTAAAAACCAAGGGGCTTTTGTGTTCCTTTATAACAATACAGTGAGTAGATTTAACTCAGAAAACAGTATCCCTTACTACAGATCTCGGCATGGAGAAGGTGTTTCACACCTTTGTTACTACATTCTGATGTCTTAGCCAGAATGCGTGGATAGGATAGGAAGGTAAGACACTGAAAACAGAGAAGTTCCCCCCAGGCCCAAGTTCATTACGATAAGCACTATAATTAACAATTTTAAGAATCCTTGGTGTAAGTAATCAGCACATACTAACAGTAAAAAATAAGCTTTATTTAATGACAGTCTGCCAGTATCTATAGATTTGGGAGTTTCTATTTTCATCCATGTTTGAGATTTCTGGTGTTCACAAAAATAACACAGTGGGAATCAGTTTAAGGCACAGAGCCAGAAATACAGATAGGTTAGAAGATCTCCTATGTTTCATTTGTACTAAATACATTGTGAACTAAAAACCAAAAAAAAAAAAAAAAAAAAAAAAAAAAAGCATTTGTGTAAAAATACCAGCTCGTTACTGGTGAGTCTCATCAAACACAAAGCATATAAGCCCTTTCTCTGTGTGAAGGGGAAAAGTACAATAATCTGTATGACTATATGATGACCATGAGTCTGGGCTCCAGAAATCTGGACCATGCAGACATCACCAAGCATCCCAGGGTGTGTGACAAGATTGTAGTGCACGTCAGTGGAGAGCCAGAGCTGATGAGGAAGGTCATCTTGTTGATAACCCTGCAGGAGAACCACAGAGCCCCCCCACCTGGATGTCCCTCTCGCCTGTATCTGAGCCTCTCACTGCCCAGCCCCTTATCTCTGTGCAATAAACCTGAAATCTACATGGACCCTGCAATCTGCAAGTCAGCCTGTTTTCTTTCTTCTGTCCTCTGTCTCTCCATATGTTTCTCTCTCTCACTCCCCACTCCACCTCTTTTAAATTAGCAGTTGACAACAGTCCGCTGCCCTCATTCAGTGCCTCCTAGGAAACCTGGTCTGCTGTGAGCCTGCCTCCAGGCTCTGGGTGCAGAGTAATTCCATGAGCTCCACCTTTGGCAACCTATGCCAGCACACTTCGTTAAAGGAAACGGAAACCTCTGTGCCTGCCGTGGGGTACAACTCCCATTTATGCCAGACACTCCTGCCTGCCAGGCGGCCCTAGCTCCCTCCTCCTTACCCTCCAAAGCTTTAAGCTTTGATCTTTGGCTTCTCTGTTTTCTGAGGCTGAACTGCAGGAATCACACACGACATCCACATTTCCTCCGTTCTGCGTTCTCAGTCTCCATCCTCTGTACGTAATCATTAGTAACGGTCCATTCTTTTTTTTCTTTAATGTTTATTTATTTTTGAGAGAGAGGATGAGCAGGGGAGGGGCAGAGAGCAAGGGAGACACAGAATCTGAAGCAGGCTCCAGGCTCCAAGCTGTCAGCACAGAGCCCAATGCTCAAACTCAAGAACCTCAAGATCGTGACCTGAGCTGGATGGGGTGACTGAGCCACCCAGACGCCCCATTAATGGCCCATTCTTATCAAAGCAGGATAAGACTTTGCCACTTGGGGGCCATTAAAAGCAAAGCCTTATTGCCTGTCTGACCCCGGAAGGCATTTGAGTTTGTGGCTGAATAACAAAGATCTGAAAAATCAATAAAAGAAGACCGTTTCCTTTTATGATAAGGAGAGGGAATCTATGAACACACACAAGGGGAAATAAATAGGACAGGCTTGCAGTCCACTCCCTGAGATGATATGATGGCTATAGACCAACCTCTACTCAGAGGCTCCTGGAGAGTAAAACTTACAATAAAAATTTAATGCTTGTGAAAATCTTACAGAAGCAAAACCTTTACTTTTTATTTTGTATTTTTGTTTCATCAGTTTTAGATTGTGCTAGTAATTACAGAGTGCTAGGAAGAACATTAGTTGGATTCAGTCAGACAGGTTTTTTTTTTTTTTTAATTTTTTTTTAACGTTTATTCATTTTTGAGACAGAGAGAGACAGAGCATGAACAGGGGAGGGGCAGAGAGAGAGGGAGACACAGAATCTGAAACAGGCTCCAGGCTCTGAGCTGTCAGCCCAGAGCCCGACGCGGGGCTCGAACTCACGGACCGCGAGATCGTGACCTGAGCTGAAGTCGGACGCTTAACCGACCGAGCCACCCAGGCGCCCCGAGTCACACAGGTTTTAAACCAGAACAGGAATTCAGGCAAATCACGGAGAAATCACCCTGACTTTCCCCATAAGAGCTCCCACTGGAAGGGTAGTTACCTATGACTAATGCCTTTAATTCTCACAAAAACCTTCTATGGTAAATATTAATATTATGTGCATTTTACTGAGGAAGAAGCTGGAGATTAGTGAGATTCAGAAACCCAATTTATAAACTGGAAAACCAGCTTGCATCCAGGTCTGTCTCGGCCCAAACACAACTGTCTAATATTTTCTGCTGCCCCTTCATGCATAGGTAATGCAGAATTCATGAAAAAGTAAAAGAAGGGTAGATTTGCCCTGTAGCGTCGAAATTATGATGGGGCGCCTGGGTGGCTCAGTCGGTTAAGCGTCTGACTTCCGCTCAGGTCACGATCTCACGGTCCGTGAGTTCGAGCCCCACGTCGGGCTGATGGCTCAGAGCCTGGAGCCTGCTTCCGATTCTGTGTCTCCCTCTCTCTCTGCCCCTCCCCCGTTCATGCTCTGTCTCTCTCTGTCTCAAAAATAAATAAACGTTAAAAAAAATTAAAAAAAAAAAAAGAAATTATGATGGCAAGAATTGTTGGGTTGCATAGCACTCAAGAAAGCATAATCTGTGTCTGCTACTACTGTGTTTCTGTAACTCTTTTGAAACAATTTTACATGAGTATCAGTTGCTGAAGTGCTTGCCTTTTAAAATTTGAATGAATCATTTCAATTTTTAATAAGTTTATTTATACCTGATTAAAATAGCATACGTGCAGGGCTTCTGACTTTCCTTGTCTCTGAATATTTTTTCCTAGGGTCAACGTCTCTTCGAAAAGCTGCTCCAACTGACTTCGCAAAATATCGAAATCAAGCTAGTGAGTGATGTAACAGCTGACTCAAAGGTATTAGAAGCCTTGAGATTAAAGGGTAAGGCCAAGGTTGCTATGCTACTCTACCCCTAGGGATTCTGTTAAGATGTCTTTCATTTCGCTTAAAATAATACATGATTTTTTATAGTCGACACATTGCATGTAATACACTTCTTATTTCTCCTTTGAAAAATAGCCCGATTACAGCCTTTAAATGAGAGAACTAATTAATCAATACTACTGGGAGTTTTTAAATAGTGTTGTTGCATATTAGTTTATGCAAAATAATCCCCTGGCCATTAAATGATAATTAACTAGTAAGAAGAAACTTTCCCTCTCCGAACACTTCTGTCATGTGATTAAAGAGCCACTTCTCATTTGAACAAACATTGCATTACTGTTTTCCTCTTGTCCTTCAAATGGAAGTTCTCCTCGTGCAACATCTTCTTTAAGATAATATAGTCAGATGGAGGAGTCTATGAAACCTGGCCTAATTCATGAATTCTGAGATAATTCCACAGAGAACATCATTCATAGGCCACTCTGCACTTTGTCTCAAAAATCCCATGAAGACGGGGAATCATTATGAAATAACTTTCTTCATTTTGCTTTGTCTTGACTAACTGAACTCACTTCCAAATAGTTTTTATGGCTTTATAAAAATTTTGGCCCCGAATTGACTCTTTGAACTGTAAGCGTCCGAACGGACATGGCAGGTGTGAGCCAGGGAAAATGCTTGAGCTGCCCAGCGTCCCTGGGAGAAAACAAGGCATTGGCCCCAGTGAGTGTCAGTGCCACCTGATAGCACTGCATCTCGTGTGTGTGCTCCTTAAACATGCTGGGCACTTTTCTTGTCATCTTTCCCAGACTGCTAAGTGAAAACACCTTCTGGAAAATTCAATGGACTATAAAGCAAAGGGTGAGCCCAAGTGGTCTTTCCTTCTGCAGAAGGAAAGTTGGAAGCGATAAAGCCTACAGAAAGACATAAATACATAGAAGACATAAGCTTGGTCAGGCTCATGTGTAATATTTGTTCTGTGGAAGGAAAGTCGAGGTAACTTATGAGATACTGTTAGGCCTGAAAAGCTTTGGTATGCCACCTGAGCACAGCATAATATTTTTTTGAAAAACAGTGGATTAATATGAATTAGAAATGTGTTACTACTTTTCCTGTTTAAAAAATGTGAGATTGGGTTCCCACTCAGACAAAATCCATTATCTGACACATTTTTAGGAATGGATTACTTTGGGCTAACTCTGGGTGCCTGTATTTGCAGATAAGCATCCCATGGCATTTGCTACCACACACACACACACACACACACACACACACACACACACCCCACCTATACACACATACCCCACATATACACACACACCATAAGCATCTGACGCAGCACATTGGCTTAGCTGACACACTTCCTTCCGCTCCCTTCTTTACCTGAGTTCCCACTTTCCCAGCCTCTCAGGCTGCACATCTGCATCAGAGAGCATAACTCTGTGTGATTTCCAACACTTGAAATTTGTGGGAAATTCCTTCATAAATTTTTTTTCATAGAATTAAATTTGCCATGTAAGTCTTTCTTTTCCCTTTCCTTATTTTTTTTTTAAAGTTTTATCTATTTATTTTGAGAGAGACAGAGACAGTGGGAACAGGAGAGAGGCAGAGAGAGAGAGAGGGAGAGAATCCCAAGCAGGCTCCACACGGTCAGTGCAGAGCCCAACAAGGGGCTTGAACTCATATACTGCGAGATTATGACCTGAGCCCAAACCAAGAGTTGGACACTTAACCAACTGAGCCACCCAAGATCTCTTCCTTATTTTCAATTTATATTTCAGTTAGTTAACGTACAGTGCAATGTTGGTTTCAGGACTAGAATTCAGTGATTCATCACTTACATGCAACACCCAGTGCGCATCACAAGTGTCTTCCTTAATACCCATCTCCCATCTAACCCATCCTTCACCCACCTCTCTCCATCAACCCTCAATTCGTTCTCTATTATTATCAGTCTCTTGTGGTTTGTTTCCCTCTCTTCTCTCCCCTCCCCCCATATATTCATTTGTTTTGTTTCTTAAATTCCACATATGAGTGAAATAATGTGGTATTTGTCTTTCTCTGATTGACTTATTTCACTTAGCATAATACCTTCTAGCTTCATCCAAGTCATTGCAAATGGCAAGATGTCTTTTTGGTGGCTGAGTAATATAGACACCACATCTTCCTTATCCATTCATCAGTCGACACACATTTGGCTATTGTTGATAATGCTGCTATAAAATCTCAGGGTAGTTATATTTTTAGGTTTTTGAGGACCCTCCATACTATTCTCCAGAGTGGCTGTACCAGTTGTCATTCCCACCAACGGTGCAAAAGGGTTCTCCTTTCTCCACATCCTTGCCAACACCTGTTGTTTCTTGTGTTGTTAATTGTAGACATTCTGACAGGTGTGAGGTGATATCTCATCATGGTTTTGATTTGTATTTCCCTGATGATGAGTGATGTTGAGCATCTTTTCATGTGTCCATTAGCCATCTGGATGTCTTCTTTGGAAAATTGTCTGTTCATGTCTTCTGCCCATTTCTTAAGTGGGTTGTTTTTTGGCTTGTTAAGTTTGATAATTTCTTTGTGGATTTTTGATTCTAACCCTGTTTCAGATATGTCATGTGCAAAATTGATGTCTTCACGGCTTTCATCTTTGTTTTTTGTTTTTGCATTTTATCAGCTTCTAGCCTTGGGCAGAGGATTAGTCTGAAAGTGATGTTCATAGCTGAATGAGCATCCTGTGTGAAATGGCTTCTCACTGCCTGATGCCTCACAGGCAATCTAATGTGATGTGGGACTGTCACTGAGTCCTGTTCCTTCCTCCATACTTGCCTTCACAGGGCGTGGGTCACCGGCTGCCTTCTGAGCTGCGGTGGGCAGTGGGGGAGTATTTCCTTCATGTTCTCCTCTCTCTGTTCATGCCTCCCAGCTGGTGCCTTGGAAACTCCCCACCCCCCCACACCAAACTGCATGCTGGTAAAATCACATCAATGTGGTTTTATGCTACTAATACAATGTTTATATCTGGCTGTGTTTTTCAACCATGAGCAAAATATTATTTCTCAGTCATACTACTGTTTTTTTTTTAAGGTTTTATTTATTTATTTATTTTTGGAACACTTTTAGGTGTACAACAACTTTGAGAGGAAGGTACAGAGATTTCCCACATACCCCCTGCCCCAACACACACACACACAGCCTCCCCATCATCAACATCGCTCACCAGAAGGGTCATGTGTGAGCCTACATTGGCACATCATCATCACCCAAAGTCCACAGTTTACCTTAGGAATCACTCTTGGTGTTTTACATTCTCTGGGTTTGAACACTTATGTAATGACATATATTTATCAACGTAACATCATACAGAATATTTTAGTGCCCCTGAAAATCCTCTGTGCTCTGCCCATCCATCTCCCTACCTACTATGTTTTTAATCTTTATAGTTATTGTTGCAATGAAATTTATAATTAAGAAGAGCTGTTTTTTTCTTTGTCTTTCAAAACCATAGCAATTCAGTGTGCTTTCATATAATAGGACTAAAATATTTACCCCAATAGCCTACCAAAAATTATGAATAAAATGTTAAGCCAGAAAATATAAATTTCCTTTTGGGAAAAACGAGACTTTGCCTGTTCACTATTGGATAACTCTCTAATAGAACGACTCGTGAGATAAAAGTCATTAAGGATTAAAATGGGTGATCTAGAAATAAAGTCCACAGTTCTTAAAAAAAAAAAAAAAAAAAGGGCAAAGCACTCAAAACAATCCAGGATCTGAATCTCCTTTTCAGTCTCATTAGTACTATTTTCTGTTGTTGGCTTTCCAAATATCTGAAAGATAGTTGTGGTTTCCTAAATATAGCATGCTTTTCCAGGGCTCTATTTCCTAACACACACTTTTCCTTGTGCTTGAAATACCCTTTCTCCCCTTATCAATTTGCAAGCTCTTCTTTGTCCCTCAGGGTCCATTTTAAGCCTTACTCATAGTATTTCCTTCAGACTTCCTCTCTTTTTCTCAGATGGTCTTACCGTCTTCTTTTCTTCCATTGTTCATTCATTATTTGTTCAACAACTGTCCTTGAATATCTGACAGATACCTCCCCTGGGCTTTAAAGATAGAAACTTGACGAAGGCGTGAGCCTTCCCCTGACTTCAGAGAGTTTATGGTTTGCCAGAGCAGACTGACATTAGTGAAACAAAATGATCCAGGAATTCTTGAAACATCTACGCAGAATCCCAATTTTTCTGAATCACTTTTTGCATCTGAGTCATGGATGCCTGTGTTTTCCACCCAACACGTCTCCACCATCAAGATGCTGATGATGTTCTAACTTTAGAAACAGACTCCCTACTATTGTCTCTTCTCTCTAAGTAGACTTCTGTTCTGCTTATTTCGGAACCTTACCAGAATATGTCAAAGGAAGATATTCTGACAGTAACGAAGCCTCACAATCCTTCCTCAAAGAGGCTTTAAGTGGTTTGTTGACTGAATATTGAGAAACCGTAGGAGCCCTGTCATGCCACTGGGAATAACAGCTAAGACCTGAAGTGACAACTCGGTCACAACTGTCACCCTGTCTACCGCAATCATAAGATGTGTACCAACATCAGAGTTGTGAAAATGTGAAGCCTGCATACTTTAGAATGAGTGACGTGTGGTAATGAGGGTTACTTTAAAATTCAGCAATAAATTTCAAAATTCAACTTAGAAACCTTAGCTTTAGTACGTAATTAACTTAGATTAAAGCTGATCACTCTTAATACTGCACCCAGGGAGGTAGATTCTAACCTCACCTTCTGTAACAGGGTTTCCTTGTGGTGCAGTAACCATACTCTGAACAGAAAGTCAGAGAATTCAGGCTCTGCACGTTCTTAGGAAACACAGGGATGTCTTAAACAGAACTCGTGAGGCTGAATGCATGCAATGATAGGAAATTTTCTTGTCCAAATGAATGAACAAAAGAAAAAACCCTGCCGTATTCCCTGAAATGGGAAAGGTTATGCAAATCAAGTTTTTCTATGAAAGTTCTATGGGAAAACGAATCATGAAATCAGAAGCCCGAAATACACTAGAGAAGAGACAATCTCCTGGGGTAGAGAGAAGAAATCAGAATCCATATTCCAAGGTAAACAGCATGACAGGATTGCAACCCAGTGAAAGGAGGAGAGGTCATCCTGACAGCTTGGTTCCGAATAGGAGAGGAATGGACAATGCTCCTAACTTGTAGGTTAAACTCTATCACTAGGTGCTGCTTGGCCTCTCAGGAAGAAATTCGCCCTAAAGCTTGGGAGACCTCCAGCAAGACCCGCACGCTGTGCCCCTCCCTTCTGAGAGTGCAGCTTACTGTTGCTCAGGCCTGTTAGCCCAGTCCTGGCTCAGCTGGTGTTTCAAGCTCTCAGTCTGTTAGCATCAAACTGCCTTGCTCTCTCAATCCCTCCTTTGGTGTGCATGCAGACATATGGGAGATCAAACCTTCGGGTTACAAGCTGCCTGTAGACGCTTGTGACATCTTTAAGGAGCAGATAACAGAACTACTATATGGAGTTGTATGTTGTTTAGCCAGAGCATTAATGTGTGAAGAGTTTCTTTCCCCTTCGGTTTTTTAGATGGGTGGGTGGATGACAGATAAGTAGACGGACAGATAGACAGATTTGCAAATCTTAGCCATAGCATTAATGTGTCAAGAATTTCTTTCCTCTTTGGTTTCTTTAGAATATATGGATGGATGGATGGATGGATGGATGGATGGATGGATAGATAGACAAAAACATAGATGGATGGATGGATGGACAGATCTTTAAATCTTCCATGAGATTTAAAAAGTTAAAGTTCTAGCTTTCTCACTCTTTTCATCGACATAGTTTCATTTCTGTTACTCTTTGGCCCTCAGCCCTCCACGTCCCCTCATGTGTTCCTTTTGTGAACAAACCCATACATTTGCTGGGTGGCTGGCTGTGGTTTGAGTAAAGCTAACCCCGATGGTCCCTTGTTACCACTGTATGCCAACCAAGTGAACTAATTAGACAGAACCTTACCCATGTTGGTGAGCAGACAAGAGCAAGAGGACCCTAACAAGCACCTGTTGGTTGGCCATGTTCAGCTCATCCTGGCATCCCATCCACAAAGCATTGAACACAGAGTATCTATTTAATTGGCACTTTCTTGTGACTAAGCCTTACTCATTTACATAAGAATTTTGATATTTGAAATGAGACTGAAGCCCTCTCACTCTTCTTCATAACAACTCTCTCTTTTTTTTTTTTTTCAACGTTTATTTATTTCTGGGACAGAGAGAGACAGAGCATGAACGGGGGAGGGGCAGAGAGAGAGGGAGACACAGAATCGGAAACAGGCTCCAGGCTCTGAGCCATCAGCCCAGAGCCCGACGCGGGGCTCGAACCCACGGACCGCGAGATCGTGACCTGGCTGAAGTCGGACGCTTAACCGACTGCGCCACCCAGGCGCCCCAACAACTCTCTCTTTTTAATAAAACATCAATGATATTTTATTTCTGCATGGTTGTTTAATAACCTCTTTTAGAACAGGAAGTAAAAGTTAGCAGTTACACATATCAAACATATTTATGCTTTCCAAAAGTGTTCAGATTTGGTGTTGGCAAGCTTTTCTATTGTAATGAGTCTCAAAACTCCAAAATATTTCTTGTAAAAGAAAATATTGTTCTAACCAATAGAAAATCCTTCCATTTCAGATTTTTAAGGACATAAAATGTAGAGTTTTTTTTTTTCAAATCAGAAGAGTAGCAAAAAGCTTTGATATTAGACCTGCTATTCCCTTAATGTCTGATTTTAATTTTGAATTATCTGCTCAAGATATTAGAAAAAAAAGATTACCATAAAATAGCCAAATAGTTGATAGAGCTACATCTGGGTGATTCTAATTACTTTTCTAGAGCCTTTAATGCTATCTATGGAGAAGTTGCATTAACTTATGGGTGCAAATCTCCACATTTTAAATATTGCACAAGTAGTACATGTTTCTTATTACCCATCAGTGTGTTCATAAATTCTTCATAATGCAGAGCTTGGCCTCTAGAGAAAAAATAGGCAAAGATTTCTACTTGCCAGTGGAAAACTACTTTTTTTTCCTCCAGCTTTATTGAGGTATAATTCAAGAATATAATTGTATATATTTAAAGTCTACAGTGTGATGATTTGATATACATCCTTCGTGACACGATTACCACGTTCAGGTTAATTAACACATCCATCACCTCACGCAGTTACCTTTATTTTTCCTTTTTGTGATGAGAACCAACTTAAGACCTACCCTTTTAGTAAATTTCAATACTACAAGACAATGTTAACTGCAGTTACCATGCTATGCATTAGTTCCCCAGAACTCATTCCTTTTGTAACTAAAAGATGCTTCTAGCATCTCCCCCATCTTGCCCATCTACCTGGTAGCCATGATTCTACTCTCTTTCTGTGACCTTGACTTTTAAACTTTTTTTAGATTCCACATGTGAGTGAGAAGACAAGTATTTTTGCCTTTGTCTGGCTTATTTCACTTAGAATAGTGCTCTCTAGTTCATCCATGTTGTTGCAGATATCAAGATTTCCTTCTGTGTTGTGGCTGAATAATACTTGTGAGAGTGTGTGTGTGTGTGTGTGTGTGTGCGCGCGCGCACCACATCTTTATCTATTCATCTTTGACAGACTGATAGATTGCTTGCATATCTTCACTATTTGAATAATCCTGCAATGAACGCGAACATCATATCCCTTTGAGGTATTCATTTTGTTTCTTTTGGATCTATACCCAGAAGTGGGATTAGCTGGATCATACGGTAGTTCTTTTTTTTTTTTTTTTTTTTTTTTTTTTTTCAGGAATCTCCATGGTGTTTTCCATAGGGGCTGAACCAGTTTACAACAGTGTACAAAGGTTCCTTTTTCTTCACATCCTTGCCAACACTTGTTATGTCTTGTCTTTTTGATAAAAGCCGTTCTAACAGGTGTCTGGTGATATCTCCTTGTAGTTTTGATTTGTGTTTACCTGATCATCAGTGATGTTAAGAACCTTTTCAGGGTAACCTGTTGGCCATTTGTATGTCATCTTAGGAAAAATGTCTATTCAGGTCCTTTGTCCCTTTTTTTAATCAAGTCGTTTTTTTACAGTTGGGTCGTATAAGGTCTCTATATATTTTAGATATTAGCCCCTCACCATATAGATGATTTGGAAATAGTTTCTGCCATTCTATAGGTGGCCTTTTCATTTTGTTGATTCTTACTTTGCTGTGCATAGCTTTTTAGTTTGAAGTAGGCCCACTTGATTATTTTTGCCTTTTGGTGTCATATCTAAAATACCATTGACCAGACTGGTGTCAAGGAGATTTTCTTCCCTGTGTTTTCTTCTTGGAGTTTTATGGTTGCAGGTCTTACCTTTAAATCTTTAATCCAGGGGCGCCTGGGTGGCGCAGTCGGTTAAGCGTCCGACTTCAGCCAGGTCACGATCTCGCGGTCCGTGAGTTCGAGCCCCGCGTCAGGCTCTGGGCTGATGGCTCAGAGCCTGGAGCCTGTTTCCGATTCTGTGTCTCCCTCTCTCTCTGCCCCTCCCCCGTTCATGCTCTGTCTCTCTCTGTCCCAAAAATAAATAAACGTTGAAATCTTTAATCCATTTTGAGCTCATTTTTGTGAGTGATATAAGCTAAGATGGGGTTCAATTTCATTCTTTTGATAATACTTTATTTTTAAATTATATTTATTTTACCACATTATTAAAAACAGGAGGAGGGAATGCTGTGCTCATTCCGTCAAATTCTAAATGTGGTCCTTGCTGTTGCTTATTTGAATTCAAGAAAGCTATACTCATTTGCGTTAATAATCCATATTATTATTCTCATGCTCATGGATTAGGCTGAATAAAACCTGCAGGGAATATATATTCCCCAAATCTGAGTATAGGGGTATGTGTAAATTTTATTTTTTAATGTTTATTTATTTATTTTATTTTATTTTTTGAGAGAGAGAGACAGAACATGAGTGGGGGAGGAGCAGAGAGAGAAGGAGACACAGAATCTGAAGCAGGATCCAGGCTCTGAGCTGTCAGCACAGAGCCTGATGCGGGGCTTGAACCCACAAGCCATGAGATCACAACCTGAGCTGAAGTCATAGGCTTAACTGACTGAGCCACCCAGGCGCCCCAGGGTGTGTGTAAATTTTAAATTTAAATACAAGTCGCCCCATTTTCCAAGTTGGAAATTTTATCAGGTGACTTCTGAACTGCTTGTTCCAAATACATGTAGCACAACTTGGGAATTTTATGCTTATCAAGGCTTTTATACTTTGGTCTTCGTGATTTATAACTTTTCCCAAATCTAACTCCACAAGTAAGGTATGATTATATGTGTTAATTTAAGGTTGTATGGGTCGGGGTGCCTGGGTGACTCAGTCAGTTAAGCGGCCAACTCTTGATTTCAGCCCAGGTCATGATCTCACGGTTTGGTTCATCAGTTCGAGCCCCGCATTGGGCTCTGTGCTCACTGCACGGAGCCTGCTTTGGATCCTCTGTCTCCCGATTTCTGGCCCCCTCCTGCTAATGCTCTCTCTCTCTCTCAAAAATAAATAAACATTGAAAAAATATTTAAAAAAAAAACATTGTATGGGTTAAGCTAAGGTAACATTAACAAGTATATTTTGGTAATTTCCCCGGAGTAAACTTTATATTTTCTGGCTTTCATTCCCACTGCTTGAGAAGCTGCCATTATTAAAGATAAGGTCTTTTGTTTTCCAAGCGAAGAACTGTCCCATTGACTCTCACGACTCTCTCTGACTGTCCTGAGGTCCTTTGGGCAGGCGTCTGCTCTGGTGGTGGTCCAGACAAAAGTCAAGGTGCCCTTGCTGTCACCCAGGCATGCCTTCCATCCAGCTCTGGGCTCTTTTCACACCTTCTCAAAGTGGGTGACACTTAGGCTCATGCTTGAGTGCATGAAGGCTGGTGCCTTTGTTTGACTGTATTCATTGCAAGGATTCCTGTCTTCTCCCTTTCTTTACAGAATACCAAATATTTGGCACCCAGGCAGGAGCTTCTTCGGACACATTATACTTTAACAATCATTAGCATAGTAATAAGTACAGCATTCAGAAGCATAGACTCTGGTGTCGTATGGACTTGTACAAAAATTCCAGGCCTGTCATTTGCTGTTGGATGCAAGCTTGGGCAAGTTACTCTGACCCCCAGTGTCTTTTTCAGTAAAATGGGGGATAATAATATCTCCTTGAGGGTTATGGAAATTTGATTGGATAATGTATAAAAAACATCTGGTGCAGGTGCCTGACTCATAATCAGCTCTTAATAAATGACATCCACTATAGCCACTGTCTCTTAGCCAGGTGTGTTATTTTTGTGTGTCAGCCGTCAGCCACTCTTAGTCCAGATTGAATTCATTTCTGCCCCTAGGGCACATTCCCAGCCCTGTGATTTTCAAGGAAAGGAAGGCCTAGTTCTAAACACGTTACAATTCATCTTTGGGAATGCATCTGGTTTGTGCGCCTTTATAGTTTTGCACTCACTCTCGCTGGCTTCAGTTTGTGAGAACTTTCCAGCTGGCAACACCACTGTGGCTCCATCTGTATTTTCCGTCGCCGTTCTAAGATTCACCCAGATTAGTTTGCAACTCAGTGTGTTTAAATTCTCAGAGGGGTTCATCTGGCACGTATACCATAATATGTCATCCGTTTGCTCCAAAATGGAGGCTCTTGGGCTAGAGGTTTTATTTTTGTTCCTTAATACATAAGAACTTGGTCAGGCATGGCCTTTTTTAAGGGAAATTAGATGCATATTCAGCCTTGTGACCTTATAGAAGTAAGGAGAATTTTATCTGTTCAGTCTAGTGATGACCTTAGGCATTTCTGTCCTGGTGATACTAGAATTTGGGGAGGGTGTCCTTTAAGAGGTGAAGAGGAAGGCAGGAGTAAATATAAATAAAGGAATAAATAAAAATGCTCCTGAGAGCCTCATGACCATCATTTCTAGCACCTGGTTTCCTATCTGGGGTGTCTGTGAAACTGTGTGGAGCCTTCACACATCTTCTTCTCTGGTCTACAACCCCCTGACTTTGAGCTGGAAGCAGTCACGTAGGGTGTGGTCGCCGCAAGCACTGGTGAGTGAGATCTCTTACGTCTGGCACGTGGTGTCTACTTTCAAGTTCAGTATCCTAATTACACCTGCTTTTTCAGTCAAGACCGTAAAAGCTAGTGTGAGCGAAGATGCAAAGCCGTTTCCGTTGTTTCCAGCGCGTTGCTCAGCTCGAAACTACAAAATTTCCTGTTGTTTCTGTGCCCTTATTCTTTTCCATCGTAGTTTATCTTATCTTCCATCATATTTGTCATATTTTATCTTATCCCTCTTTTAAACCACTTTTTCTCATGCCTTGCTTATTCTACTTTCTCTTCCATAAGTTTCCTTCAGGTCTCCCAGCCAGATCTTTCCCTCTTCCTAAGATCCCTTCTCTCTGTGTAGATACATTCTGCCTTATATATGTAGTTGACTTTCTCCCAAGCCAACTGGGAGAAAAGGAAGAAGAACCCAGTACATCCACCCCAGACTCCCCTTTGCCTGCCTCCCTCATTCTTCCTCCCCTTTTCTCCATGCTCCTTTATGTCTCCTGTCTGTCTGTCTCTCATGGCTGCCCACCTGCGACCCTCTAGCCACAGCCTGGCTTCTGCCCCCTGCCCCACTGAAACTCCCTTGTCATTGAACTCACTGGAGACAGTTAGACCTTATGCTGCATGACCTTTCTGCAGCTTTGAACAGCAGGCATCACTCTTTTCTTTTCCTTGGAACAGTGTGGTCCCCTGATTTTCATGGCCCCATTCACCCTACACTTTCCTCTTCTGTCCAGAGATTCCTTCCCAGTCTCCTCGGCTGATTTCAGTACTCTTTCTGTTCCTTACAGTTGGGCCTCCTCTATTCTCTTCCTTTTCCTCTCCCTTCCCACCTACCACACTCCTCCCATGCCGACTTCTGTCCAGCCTGTGGCTCCATCCATCACCGACATGCTGATGGTCCACACATGGTGGTTTCTGAGCCCCAGGCTTACAATGTTCAACATCACACTTAGTGTTTCTACTTGGATATTCTTGAAATACTTCAGAAGCAACTCCTCCAAAATTAAAGGGCTGTAGCACCCCTACCCTGCCCTCAGTGTTCTTCTTCCTTCATGATGGATCTTAGAAAATGGCATGACCATCCTTCCACTGGTTCCAAGAGAAACCCCAGGGTTATCCTTGACTCCTCCTTTTCCCTAACCTCTGAAACCAAACTGGGCTATGGATACACAATCTCAGAATCTCTGGAAACTCTTCTCTCTTCCGGGTCTGCCTCCTCTACTTGAGCTTACGCCTTCTCCTTTTCCTCTTGAATGATGGCTGAAGACACGCTAGCAGTTCTCCCTGCCTCCAGTCTTATGGTCTTCTCTTCTCCATGCAGAGTTGTTAAAAGAGATGCTGAACCATGTTAAAAATTTTATGATTTTATTGGAGCAAAACTTCTTTTGAATCAGACAGGGGAGACCTAGAAGTGGTTAGCAGTGCTGTATAGACAGGAGCCGAGACTTGTATGGAGAAGGTGCCAAAGCAAAGAAAGGAAATTATTTGATTGGCTGTAGCTTAAAGCCTACTTGGCTATTTGTGTTTCGCTGACCTTAGGTTTCAGTTTCTTAAACATGAGGCATTTGCAGGCTTGGGTTTGGGTTTGCTGGCATAGACTGCTAAGGCATTAAAGCCACCTCAGTCTAATGGCCTCTTGGGATAATTAATTTAACGGAATGATGCTCCTAAAAATGAGCAAATTCCCCCTGCCTTGCCTTGCCCTAACATTTGTTGGTGGCTGGCCATCACCTGTAGTAATGTGTCCCAACAGGGCTCTTAGGCCATTGATGGTGTATTAGATGACTTTAGGTCTTTCTGGGTTTTTTTAAATGTATTCTTTTAATATACAGGATTAATGTCAGGATAATGTCAGGATAAGATAACTAGCACGCTGGACCCATTACTTTATGGTTGTTAAGTGCTTAAAGCATAGCTAGGTTAAAAAAATAATGACAATTACATTTTATTTGAATATAATTAAGTAAATAACAGCTTAGGTGAGAAACAGTCTTGGTTAAGAAGACAATCTAGAATTTAAATGACAGCATAGAAAAGAGACTCCAAATGTTTCATCAGGGTTTCCCCAAAGGTGTATCCCATAGGCCTCCGGTCTGAGCCATGCCCATTCCCATTGTCTCTCAGGATATTCGCCACACTGCCAGGCCCATTTCTACTTCTAGACTTCACTCCCACTGAGGGCAAGATGGAGACTGGATGCCTGGCACATGTAGGCCAGTGTTTGTTTGATAAATGCCCCAAGCTTTGGCTATGGGAAGCATCACATAGCGTGACTTTCAGATTTTCCAGATTTCCATTTAAGTCTTGAATTTCTTATTCTGTTTTTTTTTTTTCTGTGGAAGAGACTAGGCATTGTGGTAAGTTGCTATATTTAAAATTAGAAGATTTAGAAGAGGCTGAACAATTTTGTCTGACATGATAAAGACCTGGAGAGGGGAGAGGGCATGACTTTCTCTGTATTAAGAAAACTGTATTAAAAAGGAATTTCTCTATGTTTAAAGCCAATGATGGTTCTCAACTGTTATGCTAATTAGTAGATGCTGGTACAAGCATTTTGAAAATATGAAATGCTATAGAAATGCTAATTTCCATGGAAATTTGCATAGTACCATTCTTCTGATAGAAAACAGTAAAATGGCATTTGAAGGGTTGATCTAATCCAAAATACTTCCGTGTGCATTTCTGTTCTTTTAATAAGCTCCTGTGGAAATCAGAGATAGGAACATTATTTTCAGTGTTCTTTTCCATACGGTCATTTGCCCAGTTGGAGGGTGGGGTAGAGACTCATACCTAGAAGAGCATGTGTGGTTTTGCTGAGGAGTTTGAAGTTCTTCATCCACTCCATAATGCTAATTTACCCAAACAGGAAAAGGCATTATGTGATTTCCTTCTCAACAAAAAGCTGAGTATTACTATTTGACTACCCTGTCCATAGGGTTTTGTGAACAGGTTTTTTCAGCTCTCCTTGGAAGAGGGTGTGAGGAGGTGCAGAGATACATAATCTTGTCCAATTATTAAGGAAACTACTGTTATGGTTACCCTTAAAGAAAGGATAGATGCAAAGTAACTGTATAACAAAATGTAAAATAACTAATAAATGTAAAGTGTATAGAACACAAAAATAGAAAACTATTTTTAGTTTAATGACTGCCTTCATACTAGTTATAACAACTTGAGAAAACAAGACCAGAAGGGCTGGACGTCATGGCGGGATTTGTGCCGTTGCATCGCCATAGCCTCGCCAGAGACAGGACTCACCTGGGATGTGATCTAGCTTCAGCCAACCCAGTGTTCTCCAGGCCTGTCATCCTCAGCCCCGGCGGCTGCTCAGAGTTTAGGTTCACAAAGATGATGTGCCAATATGTATATGGTAGGCACCGTTCCTGAAATTAGAAACAGAGGGGGTGACAAAACCATGGGGTATCCCCAAGAGGGAATGAATACCAGTTATTCTCCAAACTCATGTTGAGGGCAGAGAGCCACTGACCTGGGTAGAACGGTGAGAAGAGAGCGCTAAGTGAAAAGCAGCAGTCTGCGAAACCAACAGCTCCTGTATTATGTCGTTTTCATTCAAGGATAACCTAACGCTACATATGTGGAGAGATGTACTCTGACGCGTTAATATGGGTTACCCGTGAGCAGCGAGATGACAGGTGATATGTGGTGCCCTTTCTGTGAAAGCCTCGGCTAAAGGTTAAAGGCTCAGATTCTGGGGCTGGGAGTATGTCCCTGGCTCTACCGCTTGGGTGACTTCTGTGAATTATTTAACCGCTGGAAACCTGTCTCCTGACTTCTACAGTGGGTTAATGATAGTAACTACGGTAGACGGTTGCTTTGAACGGTAACAAGATAATCCATATACAGTCTTTTGCATAGTACCTGGCACACAACGGTATTGATAAACAGTTTTCAAAACAAACCTCAGCCCATTTACGAAGGGAGAAGCATTGTCAAGAAGGAGAGGAAGGAAGGAGGTAAGAAAAGGGGAGTTAGCTGACTCTGTAAATGCTGCCCTGAGATCCAAGACGTCGGTGGGGCCTGCGGGGTGAGGGACTACAGGGCTGTGCCCTCTGAGGGTTGAGGGCTGGGCACACTGCTCAGCAAGAGGCCTGTGCCCCCATCCCCACCCCCTAATCTCCCAGGGAAAGTCCCTCATTTATAGCCTAAAGGGCTTCTCAGCTGAAAATTCCAACACGTTATAAATATTGGATGAGAATGAGTTAAACTACCAGTGGGGGCTAAGTCTTCCTGCAGTTCTGAGGAGGAGGTGACAGAGACAGATTTAACTCATCCTGACAGGCTTGGTAATGGGTCTGCCCTTCTTCCTGAAGCCAGGCTCCACTTTCCCCAAGGAACCCTCACCATGGAGCCCCACAGGGGTGCTGAGCAGGTATCTTCACTTGAGACCCTTACAGTCAACAAAGAGGCTGAGGAAGGAGTCTAATTATTCACAGAGCAAAGCTGATGAGAAGGCAGATGCCAACCTGGGAACATGGAGACTCTGTGCTGTGCTCCTGTAAGTGAATTTCCTGTAATCGTGCCTGGATAAAGATTGTTCAGGCTGCAGTCTGGGGACGGCATTACGGAAAGCTGCTGTAACACCTTTACTCTGGTTTTATTCAGTTTCCCCGAATGCAAATTATGCTCATCGTTCAAATGAACCTTCTCTAAAAAGCTTCTCTCTCTCTCTCTTTTTTTTTTTTTTTTTTTCCTAATCCACACACGTCCCGGAATAATCGGTCATAATAACAAACTTGTTCATAAGCTGCCTGGAGTTTCACGTGACTCGTTTAAGATTGTATAATAACTCAGTTACATCGGGGAATTAATATGGAGTCAATTAAGCTTCTGAGTTTCCATTTGAATTTCTGAGTTTGGTATTCATATCATTCTGATTTGGAAACTCAGCTAGACCTTTCTCTTCTGATTGGTTCTCACTGAGATCACGCTTAGGATGGCTCAGAAGTTTATATGCATCCAACAGGTCATTGACCACCTACTGAGGCATAATAAGAAGTTGAGGTCCTGACCTCTATAATCTCAGAACAACCATGAACTATGCAGAATTTCCAATAGCTCATTCTCCTGAAAGAAGTGACACTCTTCTAAATCTTTGTACTAATGGCAGGTGGAAATCACAACCTGGTCATCTTTCTCCCTCAGTGGTCTCTAAGCCTGTGATTCTGTAAAAGGCTGATGCCTTTTACTTTGCCTTTACTGCACTCATTTGCAGCCAACCCTGGACTGAGTGACTCTGTTCTTACTAGCTCCAGCCCCCAGTGAGTGTTTCTTGTGCATCAATTCCTATCAATTTCTAATCTGTGTCCTATATGCTCTAATTCAGCTTCATTAGACACTCCTTTGTTTTGTCTTCTTGTTGTCTCTGGGTGTCTTCCGTTCCTATGATCAGGGACCACGTCTTCCAGGATTACCTCTGCCACATCATGAGTACCTCTGCTAAAGCTTCTCTGCAGGGGTACGTCATCATCCTAAAGTGCAGGTTAGGGAGTGCAGATGCATTGTACTCCCTGATTTCCCATGCTATCCTAAAGAATAGGTGTTTTCTGCATCCCCAGACAGCCTAACCATGCCTGACACACTATAGCAAGTAATACGTGTATGTATTTCATCCCAAACGGAAAACATATTCATTCGGATTTTGTTGTGAGACTAGGAAAATGGTCTAGAAAACAATCTGGTAGCTTTGAGGCACAGAGAAGAGCTGCTTCCGGGCCTCCTTAGTCCTACCACGACCAGGACATGGAAACACCCGCTGCCATTCCAAAAAGTCACGGTTTTAAGGAACTCATTAGTTTTACAGTCCAAGAAGTGCATGGGATGTGACTAAACATTTGGGTTAAAAAGCAAAAGCCCTATTGAACCTTGAACGGAATAATGTTAGGAAGGACTAAATTACTCTTTCGTCGGTGATGCCTCAGAAGGATACCCCAAGAGCTCTGACATGTGCACCCAGGTTTTCCAGGGTGGCACAGAGCCATCCATCTGTGAAAGGTCCACAGTGGACAGAAGCTGGCCCAGGAACACTTCCAAAGCCCATGTTCCCCTTCCATCCTTCCTAAAGTCCCCTGAGCCAGGAGACACTCAGTTGGCTGCATTGAATTGCCTGCTGTGTATCCACAGCTACCCATGCTCAATAAGTGTTATGGACTTGAGTTTCCAGACAAGACTGGGTTTTAGCTCTCTTAAACTGAGAGTGAGCGCCTCTGGGAATAAACATCTCTTCCTGAATTATGCATTTCTTTGCCCTCTGATTCAGCTCTAAGGTCTTCCCAATCTATTCCTCTTGTCTTCATGGTTGCAGTTAAAATCTACCTCATTTTAATTGATCGTTAGAAGAAACTAAGAATGTCATTCATTTCTTTATTCCAGAAACAAGTTGTACACACTCCAGGCCCTTCTCTGACCAACTTGGTCCCGTACTCTCCTTGAACCTCCTTTTCCCACCTGAGGCCACCTCCCTGCCCCACCCCTGCCCCATTGTTACAGTCTCAGAAGTCACCAGCAGGCACCTGGCCCACGTTCAGTGTATGCCAGTCCATCATGTGACACAGCAGCCTGGCTGTTTGGCAGCCTTGGATGCCTCTTTTTTCTCTTGTTCAGTGTTGCAGGACTCTGGTTAGTTACTCCAATCAAATTGCCTGAGAAGCCATTTTTGTCACATTTATGTTGATTTCTTTCTGGGCAGAGGAGTGTTGAATGAGCTTTGACGAAACTAAAGAGAGAAAATCCAGTAATGAAAACCTGCCTGTAATCCCCGAGACATGGGGAATGATTCCACTGAAGAATTGCTGGAAAACCTCCAGATTAGGGGCCATAATAAGACTTACTAAAGTCCTATCACATATCAAAACATTAGCCATTAAAAAAAAAAATATTTTCAACACATTGGCAGTATAATTGGAGTTAATGGTAATAATTGCAACTGGCAGTAAGGTGTTTTATGTACTTGACTTTTATACGAGATCAATGTTAGTATGATTTCCATTTTACACATAAGGAAACTGAGGCATAGAAAGGAGAAATCATGTGCCTAAGGTCCCATTTTATTTATTTATTTTTTTTAACGTTTATTTATTTTTGAGACAGAGAGAGACAGAGCATGAACGGGGGAGGGTCAGAGAGAGAGAGGGAGACACAGAATCTGAAACAGGCTCCAGGCTCTGAGCTGTCAGCACAGAGCCCGACGCGGGGCTCGAACTCACGAACCGCGAGATCATGACCTGAGCCGAAGTCGGACGCTTAACCGACTGAGCCACCCAGGCACCCCTAAGGTCCCATTTTAATAAAAGATATGTGTTGTGCTAGTTCTTGGCAGAATGCCCCATGCATGTGAGTTTAGTCAGTATTTTTGCATCTTTATAAATTATGCATTTAGCAGAAAACTTAGACAATGAGAAGAACATCCATCCTCTTCAGTTTAACTCCTCTGCTTCTTAAATGAAATGAAATGAAAAAATTCTGAAATCATTGTAGTATTACTGTGCATAAAACATAGCTGTTGTATAGTATCTGTTTTGAAATTTGGCAAAGTGTGATTGGTTGCTCTCAGCAAGAGCACTGAAGAATAAGGGTCGGCACTCTTCCTGGTCCTACGCACAGGTGTTACATTGTGATGAAATAAGACTCTGGTTTTGGTTATACCTCCAGGACCGTGAGCAAGTTGCCTTCTCAGTCATTCATCTATCCATTCATTCTGTTAACAGATGTTTATTGTGCCCTTCCAATGCACTAGTGATGAAGCACTGATAGAAATGACTTCATCTGATTTGGATCGTTAAAAACTCCTCCTGGCTGTTGTTAGGAAAAGAGATTGGAGAATTGAGTCAGGGAAGCCAGTTGGTAGGGCTGTTGGGTTACCACCAGCTGGGAGATAAAGGTGGCCTGGCCTGGGGAAGGTAGACAGAAATGAGCATATTCAGAAATATATTTTGGAGATAGGACTGGCAGACCTTGATTATGTATTGCCTGTGGGAATGGGTTGGGGGAAAGAGAGAAAGCAAGGATGACCCCCAGGGTTTTAGTCTGAGCAACTGAATGGAGCGTGTTTCATTTACTGAGATGGAAAAGATAATGGAGAAACAGGCTTGGCATTTGGGGAAGATGAAGAGCTCTGTTGTGGGCACCGTAAATTCTGTTTTGTGCTTATTAAATATGCCAGCAGAGAGATTAATTTAGGTCTGACCTCTCCTAGGAGTCTAAAACTCTGAGAAGAGTCAAGCCTGCAGATAGGATTTGGGGGATCATCAGCTTAGAGATGGCATTTCCAGCCATGGAGCTGGATACAGTCCTCACGGGAGCGAGTGCAGCTATAGAAGGGGGCCCAGGACCAAGTTCAAGGGCTTTTCAACATTTAGAGGCTTTGTAGAAATAGAGAAACTAGTGAGGGAGACTGAGAAGGAGGAACACCAGAGGTAGGAAAAAGGAGGAGAGAAAGGTTTTGTTTGAGCTTGCTGAGGAAGACAGATGGAGCCACTGGCTTTGGGAGCAGAGTTCTTTGGTGAACTTAATAAGAGCACCATCAGCCAGATCCAAGTGGATTGAAAAATGAGTGGTTAGGGGCGCCTGGGTCGCTCAGTCGGTTAAGCGTCTGACTTCGGCTCAGGTCATGATCTCACGGTTTGTGAGTTCGAGCCCGTCTGTGCTGACAGCTCAGAGCCTAGAGCCTGCTTCGGAGTCTGTGTCTCTTCTCTTTGCCCCCCCCCCCCCAACTTGTGCTCTGTCTCTCTATACTCTCAAAAAAATAAATAAATGTAAAAAAAAATTTTTTTAATGAGTGGTTGGGTTGAAAAGGTAGAGATGAGTATTTATAACTCATTCCAAACATTCGGCTTTGAAGAGAAACAAAGAAATGGAGTGGTAGCCATAGCGGGAGACAGAAACCAAACTTATTAGAGAAACAAAGAGTTGTCTGGTAGCACAGAGTGTTCATAAGAGGCTTGTGATCATAATTTTAAATTCAAAGGGATCACCGTGACTGTGGGATTTTCTCCAGCACCCTTTAGCTGGAAGGATAGGGAAGCATGGGGTTGAATTCCACTGGGTTGAGATTTTATCCGCAAAATGGTACAGAGAGAAAGAGATGACCGTGAGACGTAAACTTGATAAAGCGGGAACTCACCACAAGAGGTTTGGGATGGACATGCAGACGGGGTAAGGTCAGGGATTTAGAAATCTCAATGAGGTCAAAGTAGGGGCGTGACACAAGCGAGCTGGAAGGAGAGGAAGTAGAGTTCAGAAACTGAGAGTCTTAAAATCACCGTTTCCTATGTGCAGTTACTGGAGATGAAGTTTTGGAGTGATGGGAGTCCAGAGCTGACGGCCAAGAAAGAATTCTTGAGACGTCTTTGGTGCAAAAAGGTGATTTTATTAAATCAGGTAAATTTAATTAAAAATTAAAGGGTTGTGAAGAGTGACTGGTTATAGACTATGGAGTTGAGGGAGATAAAGTCAAGACGGAGTTTCGTAAAGGGATTTCCATATGCTAAGGAACACTCACAGATTACTGGAGGCCTAGCTGTGATCAAGCTAAGGTTGTTTTTCCCTCTAGCCAAGTATTATCATTAAGACAGTAAGGAGTCCCTGGAGATTAGGCTCTTGATAAGGTTGCCTTTTTTTTTTCTGGTAATTTACTAAGATATTTGTAAACTGACGGAGACTCTATCATTTAACCATTTTTCTGTCCTTGCCTTTGTTCTTGGGCAACCAGGAGTGCCTGAGGAGTATCACACGTATCCAAACTGGGCAGGGTAGGGGGGAGGTTGCTCAGCTTGCATTATGCTCCCTCGTCACTGGTCATAAGATCTAGACTGTGACGGGGGTGGGTTACTAAAAAGAAAAGGAGGGAAGGATCAGTGGGGGTATTTGGGCAGAGCACCTGAGGGGCTAGTGTGTGGAGTGGATTCTCCTTGTCCTTGTGGTTGTGGCAATCAGTGGCAGTCATGCAGGAAAGTGGTGAGGAATAGAGAAGGCAGTTGACTATAGTCTTTAATGAATGATCAAGAACCAGGAGGTTGACAAAAGATAACAGCAAGCACTAGTGATGGGGGACATAGCCAAATGTCATGGATTTCACTGTAGCTTGGGATTTTGAGAGATGGAGGAAAAGTAGTTTGGAAGTGCAAATGGAAGCAAGGAGAACACTCACCTCACTTTGTAGCCCTGAGGTCCTAGGAGTGTAAGAGATAAGTCTGAAGATGGGTTAATGGCATCAGAATCACTGAGAACTTTGATGGAATGGCTTGTTTCAGACTGATCCTCCAGCAAAAGACTATAAAAGCAGGATAAAATACAGTCGCACAAAAGAAGACCATTCAAATCTATCAGAGAGCAATTAAAGCCTCCAGTCTTTGTGGGGCGTAGATCTGACCTATGGGAGACTTGTTAGGATGGGCCCTGTATTCACTGCCAACTTTCTTTGGAGGCATTTCTCACTTACATCTCAGGGACTAGAGATCAAGCAGAAAGCAAAAGCCTCGACTTTGCTAGCATATCACTGGGCTGAGGAGACAAAAACTGGAATTTTGCATAAAGCCCATTATGCAATCAGAAATTCCCAGGTGTCGCGACCGGCGCGACAAACACCGAGGTCAGGGT
>NW_024412436.1:8115058-8196596 GCF_014898765.1 Herpailurus yagouaroundi | reverse complement strand
AGATTGCTAGCAAAACACAGTTCCCATGTTTGTGTCTATCTGACTCGGGGTAGAAAAAGGGGGGTAGCATTACTGCCAACACCTGCAGACCACAGGCTTCAGGAATTAACTTTCTCAGCCTTGACAAGGCTTTCGTATGCCCTTGAAAGTGGGGGAGTGGGAGGGGGAACCACCGGGTTGGCTTGAGTCAACAGGGAACGTTGCTCGACCCGGTCTCAGCCTGGCGCCGGGGCCGGCCTCCCACATGAATGGGAGGGGGAACCACCGGGTTGGCTTGAGTCAACGGGGAACATTGCTCGACCCGGTCTCAGCCTGGCGCCGGGGCCCGGCCCCCCACATGTCCCCCTATTGTTTGTAATTGCAACATGTGCATCCTGGCCTGGTATGTGGTAAAGGCAGTAAGACCCCATCTCCAGAAATAACACAGCAAGACAAGTATAACAGATATTACGGAAACAATTCCAATAAAGATCCAAAAGGAATGCTGAAGAATATTAAATGGATTAAACCCATTAAGTTAGTGCAGTATGGTTTCAGCGAGATCTCCAGGGTCAGGGAAACTGAGTGAGCTACTTGCAACAGCATTTATCTCTTCTTGTAGCTGTAAGAGGTCTAAGCTAGTATTAGCATCATGCCAAACCCCTTGTAAATGACGACGCACTTGTCCCCATGCCACATTGGTATACTCTAAAGGGGTAACACAGATATGCTTATATGTATCATGACAAATTAAAGAAAGTCTGGTACGCAAAACAGCAAACTGATCACCAAGATACATTAATGCTTCTTGTAGTGCCTCTAATTGGGCTTCCAATTTACGGTCTATTCGTTCTTGAGTGGCAAACACCTTGGATACATTATGAGCCAATTCATTTACATGGGATGCCGTTTGGGCACTTTCATGTAAGGATAGTACAGATACAGTTGCAGAGGCAATTACAGTCACTGCTGCTATGAGCCCAGCAATTAAGAGTCCAAGAAACCGTTTGGTCCTGCATAGCCGTTTACTGATTTCTAAGGCCAATTGCATCCCATAATTAGGATACCAAGGTCCTGTAACATTTACTGGCAACATCCAATAGGGAGGTTGTAAGACCAGATAAACCTTCATTCCACTTCTAGAGGGTCCATCTACTGGTAGACAATTGGTCAAAACACAAGCAGGACACGTCAGCCGGTATAACTGATGACAATCTTCTTTCACTGGAGTAATGGTCCCATCTCCAACAATCAGATAGTAGGGTGGAGGAACACAGGCACGCAATTGCAGAACTGGAGAAACATAATATTCTGGAAAACTAAAGCTGTCATTAGTATATATTTTATCAAAGGTAGCATATAATTTCCACAACGCAGAGTACTAACCACTATACGATCACGGCTAAGGTAGCATATAATTTCCAAAGATCAGAATGAATTCTTCCTTCAGGGGATTGCAAAATGGTTTGTGGGATAATCTTGTGGTGTACCTGTACCTCATTAGGAGGTGGACCCATATCTCTTAAAGGAGCCACTAAAGGTCTCCTTGTTTCCCTTTGCACTTCCAAAATAGCCATAGGTGTTTCTTGAAGGAATGAATGCCAGGCCTTTCAGGAATAATCTGTAATGGTATAGTTTATGCCTTTAGGAGTCATCCTCAATGAAGAGGATTGGGCACATTTACCCCAAGGTGAGTCCCCTGTAAGGCCTTGACCAACTGAGGGACATATAGGAAGATTCTGAGGGGAATCACGTGGTCCAAAACACATCCATTCTCCTAATAATTCTCTCTTTTGTCAATAAGCAGCAACGGAGCGGGGTACCCATTCAGAAGGACGCTTGTCATTTTGCCACATAGCATAAGTAATAGACCGCCCTACTGGTTTCGTACCCAAACACCCATAAGCAAGTTTGTACGGCGTAGACTCCCTTTGCAGGCAGATGGGTACTCCTGCAGAGAGCACTGTCCAATTTATAGAGGCCGACACAGTGGGCAAAAACCCTGCATCTTCCCCTCCCATAAAGGTGACATTGGTGTATACTTTGGGTGTGGGGTCTCTCCATGTTACAGGTTGTACTGTAGGAGGACCTACCATGCATGCCCAGTAGAGGGCAGACTCCCCAGTTGTAGTGAGAAGGCACAGGCATGCCAAGAAGACATGTGTGGCCGTTACCTCTCTACCTGAGGCCATCACTACATCAGTGGCCTGGGTCAGCAGGTTCTTTATCTGTCCCCAGGTGGGTGTACCCGCCTTATGACTCCGCCGTTGTCGCTTCTGGGGGGGGGGCTCCGTCGCTGTCAATTTGGCCATTTTTCGGCGCAACCGTAATGTCTCTGAGGAGCCAAAGTGGGACCCAGCGTGGCGCTTCCTCATCCTGTGGAAAAACACAAGCATACCCTCGCCCTTTTCGAAGGACTGGGTCTGGGCCTCGCCAAACGCCTTCCGGCATATCTTTCCATCTAGCCATCAAGAGAGGTTCTTGACTCTTTCCCCAGCGACGCTCTGCGGCAGTCATCCCTGCTTCATTGATATTTAAAAAATTTAAAACATACAACACAAGAGTGAGATGTACATGTGGGGAGTACTTTATCTTTCCCTTTAATATCTCCCCTTCTTTAAGTTTTTGCAGATATTGTTTTAGAGTCAGATGAGCTCGCTCAACAATAGCCTGTCCTGTGGAATTATAAGCAATGCCAGTTGTATGCTCAATTCGGAGTCGGCGGCAAAATTCTGTAAAAGATTTAGAAGTATAAGCATTACCATTGTCAGTTTTTATTTTATGAGGTTTGCCCACTGCTGCAAAGGCAGAAAATAGGTGATTTTGAACATCAACAAATGCTTCTCCTGAGTGGGCTGAAGCATGTATATAGCCTGAGCAAATATCTACAGACACATGTATATATTGCAATTTCCCAAAAGGTAAATATTGGGTGACGTCCATTTGCCACAAGTCATTGGGCCGAAGACCTCGGGGATTAATGGCATAGACCGGCTGTGGGAAGAATTGAGGACAGATGCCGCACTGTTTAACAATTTGTCTGGCCGCTTCACGAGATATTTTGAATTCTCGTCGAAGGGCTGCCGCATTCTGATGAAAATTATCATGACTCCTTTTGGCTGTTTCCAAAGGAGTGGTAATGGGCAGAGCTTCAAATAAATGGGTTGCTGCATCGGCTATCTGATTCCCAGCAACTAGGGGACCAGGCAGATCGGTGTGAGCTCGAATGTGGGAAATATAAATTGGACTGTGCCGTGAATTAAGAAGTTTTTGTATAGCATGAAATAGATGATAAAGTTCCTCATCTGCTGTCAGTATAAAGGCAGTGGGAAGTTGCAACATGGCTTTGACAACGTATTGACTGTCAGAATAGACATTTATAGATTCCGGGTAAGTTTTTAGGGCTACCTGTACAGCATAAAGCTCGGCCCTTTGGACAGATTTAGTCGTATAATTTAAAGTGATCAAATTTTTATGTTGGGAAGTGACATAATACACTGCAATTTTACCCTCTTTACTAGCATCCACAAAAATGGAAGCAGCATCTTCAATTGGCTGACAAACAACAGGATTATAGGGCAAAATATCTATAAGATTGAAACCTTGTATTAAAGAATCAGAAGGTAAATGAAATTTAATTTGACCTGTAAAATTAGCCAAGGCAAGTTGCCATTCGATGGACTGAGCAAAAGCAGCGTCCACCAGCTTCTGTGTCAGAAAGGCACAGGCAATAAATTCTGGATCGTGTCCAAAGAGGTGAACAGCTCGGGATCTTCCTTTAATGATGAGAAGACAAACCATAGATAGTAAAGGATTAATGACATGCATACAGTGTAAGGCTAAATGTAGCCATTCAAGTGGACCATGAGATTGCCACAGAATTGCAAAGGGGATGACCTGAGGTTTTAATATTATTAGATACAAAGGCTGAGAAGGGTCAATTCTAGTGACTTGGGCCTGCCAAATGGCCTGTTCTATATGTCTCATAGCTTCTTTAGCTTCTTGAGTGAGACTTCGCGGGGATGCTGGAGAACTATCTCCTTTTAGAATATTAAACAAAGGCAGTAATTGTTCTGTGGTGACCCCTAGTGTGTTTCTAATCCAGTTTATATCTCCTAATAATTTCTGAAAATCATTTAAAGTAGTCAAATGTCCGGTTCTAACTGATACTTTCTGAGGTTGGACAGTTGATTTGGAGATGAGATACCCTAGGTATTCAAAAGGTGCTTCCCTTTGAACTTTCTCAGGGGCAACAAGCAAATTATATGCTTTAAGGCATCTTTGAAGAGAAATAAAAGCCTCCTGTAATAATTCCTCAGTTTCAGCAGCCAAAAGTAAGTCATCCATGTAATGGATACAATATACATGGGGAAAACTCTGTCTAAAAGGGGCAATTGCTCGGGCCACAAATTCTTGACATAAAGTCGAACTGTTAGCCATGCCTTGCGGTAAGACCTTCCACTGATACCACTGAGCAGGTTCCTGTAAGTTAGTGGAAGGCAGGGAGAATGCAAAATGTTCTCCGTCGCCAGGGGCTAACGGAATGGTAAAAAAAACAATCTTTTAAGTCCAAAACTAGTAATTGATACTGTAAAGGAATGGCCGTTGGGGAAGGGAGGCCAGGTTGCAAAGCCCCCATGGGCTTCATGACGGCATTAATTGCTCTCAAATCTTGCAGCAACCTCCATTTATTTGACTTTTTTTCTAATCACAAAGATTGGGGTGTTCCAGGGACTGGTGGAGGGAACTAAATGACCTAATTGCAGTTGTTCCTCCATGAGGTGAACAGCAGCCTCCCTCTTAACAGTAGGTAAGGGCCATTGGTTAACCCACACTGGAGTGGAAGTCATCCACTGGAGAGGCATAGCGTGGGGAGTTTCCAATGGCCCTAGGAAAAACCCAATCCGAAATGGTCTCTTTCGGGCTCGGGGACATAAGGCTCAGGATTCCCCTGCAACTCCTTCCCTAAGCCTTTCCCCTCAATATAGCCCATTTCCTTCATAAGGTGCATAGCAAGATTAGTCTGTTTTTGAATCGGGACTGCCTTAGTCTCCAGAGTCAAATTCATTGCAGTTCATACATCCCTGCCCCAGAGGTTAAGACCTATATTCAAAACAAAACGCTGAAAAGTTCCAGTCATACCATCAGGCAGTCTCCAATGTAAATAATCAGAGCTTTGCAACGGAGCAGAGGCATAACCAACACCTTTAATTGGAATATTAGTCACTTGAGTAGGCCATGTGACAGGCCAATTTTTTTTGAGCAATAACTGAGACATCTGCACCTGTATCCACTAGTCCCTCAAAAGGGACTCCTTGGACATGCAATGTAAGCATGGGCTTTTCTACAGAGATCACTTTAGCCCAATAAAGATCTGTGGAGCCGAACCCTTGATTTCCCCGATAAGGTTTAACAGCCTTATTATTGGAGGATATCCGGGGTATCAAGATCAATTGTGCTATGGGAGTCTTGGGCTCAAGCACCAAAGTTCCCATAGTTAAGCTGGCCAAAATTTTTATTTCTCCAGTGTAATCTTCATCAATAACTCCAGGATAGATCATCAATCCCTTAAGAGTCCAGCTGGATCTTCCCAATAATAACCCCCAAGTATTCCTGGGTAGAGGCCCCCATATCCCTGTGGGGATGGCTTTAGGGGGCTGTCCTCCTTCTAGGTAAACAGACTGATCTGGGGTAAGATCTAGTCCTGCACTGGCGGGGGTACCGCGGTGTAGTTGGCTAATACCTGGGAGGTCTCCAGTGTTGGACACAATGGGTGAGAAGGCGCCTGTGGGAACATTGCCGCAATTGTTCGAGGGGCCTGCGGCTGGCCCCGCTTCCGGTTTCCCTGAAGAGGTTTGCCATTAGAATCAGTTTTAGAGCGGCATTCATTGACCCAGTGATACCCCCGTCTACATCTGGGACACATAATTGCCGGCTTATTATTAATGTGAGGGCCACTTGGCAAACCAGGGGTGGTTGGAATTATTTCTTTACTACGACATTGGGCCTTCATATGGCCCTTTTGGCCACATTTGAAATAACACTATTCCACCCAACTTCCTTGGATTAGTTCTTAACGTTTTTACCCTGAAGCTGGGCATGCACCTATAAGGGGTCTATTCCCTTTAAGGCGGCTGCCAAGGTAATGCCCTGAATATAAGATGGTCCAATCTCAGCACATAGCCTGATATAATCCTCCAAGGTACCCTGATTTTTCCAAGGATGAATGGCTGCCTGACATGCAGAATTAGCATTTTTATAAGCCAGTTGTTTTACAGTAATGGTACCTGCCTCCCCATCAGTAACGATACGACTGACTGCAGTCAAAAGGCGCCCAACGAAATCCTGGTACTTCTTATCTGGCCCTTGTCTAATTTTAGACAATTCCTCAGTTCTGCCACCTGTGGAGGGGAGTTTTTTCCAAGCTGTAATGGCACAGGTATTAATTTGATTATACGCAATTTCAGGATAATTCAGTTGGAGACCCACATCGTAATATTGTCCTGTACCTGTGAGCATGTTAAAATCCACTGGTATGTTAGTTCTTTTATTATACATAGCCTGGTTTTCAGCATTCTCTGCAAATTCTGCTTTCCACAAGAGGTTATCTCCCACACTCAAGCCTGAGCAATGACCTTCCAATCTCCTGGGCATAACGCCTCCCTGCTCAAATTATCAAGCATAGACAGGGTAAAGGGAGCTGTTGGACCATACTGGGCTGCAGAGGATTTCAAATCTTTCAGCAATTTAAAACTTAGGGCGGAGTACACTCTCTGTCCCCCCTGCTGAATAACAGGGTCAGCGTGAAAAGCAGAGGTGCCTTCCCCATACTGTGTTGCTTGATACAGAGTCCGCTGCAAAGGAGTAGCTCCCATAACGGGGTAAGGTTCAGTGGACTGTTGATTCTGAGTAATAGGGAAAGCCAGCCGAGGTAAGCCTCTATCTTGTGCCTGAAAAGAAGGTCGTTTTAAAGGTACCTTCTGGACCAGAGGGGCCAAGAAGGCAGGCTTCCTCTGATCTTCCAAATACGGCCCATCATCTCCCTGATCCCCAAAAGGAGAGTCATCATTATTTTCTGGATCTTGCACAGATAACTGTTCTAGGAGGGGGAGAGGAGGTAAAGGTGAAGGCACCCGTGACTGTCCCGAAAGGGCATTGAAAGTAGTTTCTGGAGGGACAGGAGCATCTGAAGTCACTAAGGGCTGGGCTGCTTCCGAGCTAGGAGAAACTATTTCAATAGAATCCTGCGGATCAAGGACCTCCTTAATACAGGTCCAAGTAGACCACAAAGTCCCTGGAACTGCAGCTCCAAGAATCTTCATTTGATTTTTAAGTTCCTGACCAACTCGCTGCCAATCCTTTAAATCAACTGTACCCCCATCTGGAAACCATGGGCAATAAGCATGCACTATTCAAAAAATTCCCTAAGGGCTGGCTGAGAAACCTGAATTCCCTTCTCCTTCATAACAGCCTGCAAGGCAGTTATAAAACATCCCTGTTCCATAGACTGTTTCTGCCCCATAGTTTTACTCCCGTCGTCTGTGCTGCTGGCACGGTTCCCCTACCTGAATTAGACGCCGCGCGGTCCGCTTTCGCTTTCCTCCTTGTTGTCTCAGGTCCCTGTTTGGGCGCCACTTGTCGCGACCGGCGCGACAAACACCGAGGTCAGGGTCCTGAGGGTAGGGGAATGCAAGAAAAAAAGAGAGAAGAGAAAGTTTGGGAACAGGAGGGTCCCCTGGGCTGATGGCCCAAGTGACGGCTTTATTGTTGCTGTACACAATCTTTCATAATATAAGACTCTTATGGATCAGGTCATTCTAAGAATAATCAGGTTTCACATAATCGCTGCCAACCAAAACATTTAGTTCTGTGTTTCTTGTGCATTTTCTAGACGGGTCACAAGACCTTGTTGATAAGATTGCTAGCAAAACACAGTTCCCATGTTTGTGTCTATCTGACTCGGGGTAGAAAAAGGGAGGTAGCATTACTGCCAACACCTGCAGACCACAGGCTTCAGGAATTAACTTTCTCAGCCTTGACAAGGCTTTCGTATGCCCTTGAAAGTGGGGGAGTGGGTGGGGGAACCACCGGGTTGGCTTGACTCAACAGGGAACGTTGCTCGACCCGGTCTCAGCCTGGCGCCGGGGCCCGGCCCCCCACAATACCCAAGAAATAACTCTGAGGACTGAGTGAACAAATTGCCCAACTAGAGGGAAGTTATGAGGGGCAGAAGCATGATTGAGGGGAGAAAAGAATCACCAGTGCTGCAGAGGAAGGAGCTCTGACCACAGAGAGAGGAGGGGGGGGGGGGGGGGGGGGAAAGAATGACCAGGGCACAGGGGACTGCACAAGAAAAACACTTCCCCAAAACCATTAACAGGAAAAATGGGAGGGACTTATTATCACAAGCTTTTACAAGTAGCAGAGCTCAAAGTCTGAAGTTTAGAAGTCTGTACCATGGCCAGGTGGAGGCTGATGGGCATAGTGGTGCTCCTGTGGAGGAGGGCAGAGGCCTGGGAGCAGAGAACATGGTCTGAGAATCCCCTGGGTAGCACTGGGAGAGGCAGTTCCCAGTGCATTTGGGAGAGGTGGCACTGCCTCTCAGGTGACAAAAGAGCTGACTAGTGGGCACCATTGAGATGCCCCATTCATTAGCATAGGGGCAGAGACACCATCTAAAGGCAGCTAACCTGGATGCCAGCTGTTTTCTGTGCTTTACCATAAACTCCAAGCCCCTGCATGTTCATGTGACTGCCCTTCTGGGACAAACTGGCACCAACGATGGCAGAGGGAGGCCCTCCTCAGAGGTCAGTGCGCATCTGTGCCATGCCAGGTCCTTAAAATTTGGAGTTTTGAAACCCAGCTGGCATTCCTGAGATTAAAAAAAAAAAAAAACAAAAAACAGGAGCACTCCACCACTGGGTGGTCAGAAGGCTCAGACACAGGGTGAAGGTGGCAATCTGAGTGATGCCTGGGACACATGAGGTGAGATCGTTCACTCTGCTGTGAAGGCTTTCTGAATAGCAGTGGGCAGGAACTTCCTTCTCCAGGGGATAGAGAGCCAGCTGATACTATCCCCCGCCGCTATCAGTATGGGTAGACTTTAGTGAGCAGCGCAGTGCCCACAGTGGAGGCTTGAGCCATGTACACTAAGCCCTGCCTCCTTGCACTCTGCAGGTGCTTTTTTCATAGGGCAAGTGTGCCTGAGAACCAGAGCAATGGGACCAGCACAGACCCCCCTGCACCCGTCAAGTCTACTGACCAGAGAGTGCTGCAAAGCTTCAATTCGAATGGAAACTGGACCCAGCCTCTTTTAACAAGCAGACCAAAACACACCTAGTTAAAACTTGCCACACACTGGAAAGGTCCAAACACTCCCCACTGCAGACAAGGTGAAACTCTGCAGAGGACTGACCCGAGAGGAAAAGCATCCAAAACACAGCAGCAGAGTGCACACTGCATACACCAAAAACACTTCCTGAAGCGCCAGGCCCTGGTCAGTATATGACCTCTTCTTAAAATAGCCATTACTCTCAGGAGCAAGAAATATAACAGGCTTTCCTAACACACAGGAGACAGAGACTTAGACAAAATGCCAGGATGGAGGAATTCATCCCAAAACAAAGAACAAGAAAAGGTCATGGGGCAGGGATCTAACTGAAACAGATATAAGTAATATGCCTGAGTCAGAATTGAAAACAACAATCATAAGGATACTAGCTGAGCTAAAGAAAAGGATAAAAAACGTCAGGAAGTCCATCACTGCAGAGATAAAACACCTAAAATCTAGGTAGGCTGAAATAAAAATTGCTGTAACTGAGACGCAAAACTGATTGGATGTAATGACCACAAGGATGGAAGAGTCAGAGGAATGAATGAATAATATAGAAGGTAAAATTATGGAAAATAATGAAGCTGAAAAGAAGAGGGAAAGAAAAATACTGGATAACAAATATAGACATAGGGAACTCAGTGACTCCATTAAATGTGATAGCATTAGTATCATGGGAATCCAGAAGAAGAGAGGGGGGAAAAGGGACAGAAGGCTTATTTGACCAAATTATAACTGAAAATATTCCTGATCTGTGAAAGGAAACAGATATCCAATTCCAGGAGGCACAGAGAATTCCCATCAAAATCAACAAAAGCAGGCCAACACTGAGACATATTGTAGTAAAACTTGCAAAATACAGACATAGTGAGAAAATCCTGAAAGCAGCCAGGGGAAAAAAAATCCTAACCTACAAAGGAAGACAAATATAAGGTTAGCAGCAGATTCATCCATAGAAACTTGGCAGGCCGGAAGGGATTGGTATGATGCGTTCAGTGTACTGAATGGGAAAAATATGCGGCCAAGAATACTTTATCCAGCAAGGCTGTCATTCAGAATAGAAGAAGAGATCGTTTGCCAGGCAAACAAAAACTTAAAGGAATTTGTCATTACTAAACCAGCCCTGCAAGAAATATTAAAGGGGAATGTTTGAGTGAGAAAGTAACCAAAAGTGACAAAGACTAGAAAGGAATTGAGAAAATCTCCAGAAACACTGACTTTGCAGGTAATAAAATGACGCTAAATTCATATCTATCAATAATTGCTCTAAATGTAAATAGTCTAAATGCTCCAATAAAAAGACCTATGGTACCAGAATGGATAATAAAAAACAAGGCCCATCTTTATTCTGCTGACAAGAAACTCAATTTAGACCTAAAGACACCTACAGACTGAAAATAAGGGGATAGAGAACCATTTATCATGCTAATGGATGTTAAAAGAAAGCTGGAGTAGCCATACTTATATCAGACAAACTAGATTTTAAACCAAAGACTGTAACAAAAGATGAAGAAGGGCACTATATCATAATTAAGGGGTCTATTCAAGAAGATCTAACAATTTGTGCCCCCAGCCTGGAACACCCAAACACATATATCAAATTAATCACAAACATAGAGAAACTCATTGATAATAATACAATAATATTAGGGGACTTTAACACTGCACTTATAGCAATGGACAGATGATCTAAGCAGAAAGGAATCGATAAGGAAACAAAGACTTTGAATGACACACTGGAGCAGATGGACTCAACAGATATATTCAGAACATTTCATCCTGAAGCAGCAGAATACACATTCTTCTCGAGTGCACATGGTACATTCTGTAGAATGGATCACAAATCAAGCCTCAAAAAATACAAAAAGATTGAGATCATACTGTGCATATTTTCTGACCACAATGCTATGAAACTTGAAGTCAACCACAAGAAAAAATTTGTAAAGGCCACAAATACATGGAGGTTAAAGAACATCCTACTAAAGACTGAGTGGCTTAAGCAGCAAATCAAAGAAGAAATTTATTTTTTTTTTAATTTTTTTTCAACGTTTATTTATTTTTGGGACAGAGAGACAGAGCATGAACGGGGGAGGGGCAGAGAGAGAGGGAGACACAGAATCGGAAACAGGCTCCAGGCTCTGAGCCATCAGCCCAGAGCCTGACGCGGGGCTCGAACTCACGGACCGCGAGATCGTGACCTGGCTGAAGTCGGACGCTTAACCGACTGCGCCACCCAGGCGCCCCTCAAAGAAGAAATTTAAAAAATACATGGAAGCAAATGAAAATGAAAACATGACAGTCCAAAACCTATGTGATACAGCAAAAATGGTCATAAGAGGGAAGTATATAGCAATACAGAGCTACCTCAAAAGCAAGAAAAGTCTCAAATACACAACTTAATCTTATACCTAAAGGAGCTAGAAAAGGAATAGCAAAAAAAAAAAAAAAGCCTAAAGCCAGCAGAAGGGAAATAATAAATATTAGAGCAGAAATAAATGATATAGAAACAAACTGAAAAAAACAGTAAAACAGATCAATGAAACTAGAAGCTCGTTCTTTGAAAGAATTAATACAATTGATAACCCCAGCCAGACTTATCAAAAAGATAAGAGGAAGGACCCAAGTAAATAAAATCACAAATGAAAGAGGAGTAATCATAACCAACACACATAAATACAAACAATTGTAAGAGAATACTATGAAAAATCATATGTGAAAAAATTGGACCATCTAGAAGAATGGATAAATTCCTAGAAACATATAAACTACCAAAACTGAAATAGGAAGATGTAGAAAATTTGAACAGACCCATAACCAGTGAAGAGATTGAATTAGTAATCAAAATCCCTCAACAAACAAAAGTCCAGGGGGAAATGGCTTCCCGGGGGCATTTCTACCAAATTAAAGAGAGTTAATACCTATTATTTTCAAACTGTTCCCAAAAATAGAAATGGAAGGAAAATTTCCAAACTCATTCTATGAGGCCAACATTACCCTGATACCCAAACCAGATAAATACACTACTAGAAATAAGAATTACATACCAATATCCCTGATGAACATAGATGCAAAAATTCTCAAGATATTAGCAAATCAAATCCAACAGTACATTAAAATAATTATTCACCATGACCAAGTGGGATTTATTCCCAGACTTCAGGGTTGGTTCAATATTTGCAAATCAAATGCAATACACTGCATTAATAAGGCCTAAGAACCATATGATCCTGTCAATAGAAACACAAAAAGCACTTGACAAAGTACAGAATCCATTTTTTATAAGAATCCTCAACTATGTAGGGATACATGGAGCATATCTCAACATCATAAAGGCCATATGTGAAAGACCCACAGCTAATGTCATCTTCAATGGGGAAAAATAGAGAATGTTTCCTCTGTGGTTTGGAACAAGAGAGGGATGTCCACTCTCACCCCTGTTATTTAACATAGTACTAGAAGTCCTAGTCTCAGCAATCAGACAACAAAAAGAAAGAAATGGCATCAGCAAGGAAGAAGTCACCTTTTTGCTATTTGTAGATGACACGATACTCTATGTAGAAAACCTGAAAGACACCACCAAAAAATTGCTAGAAATAATATATGAATGCAACAAAGTCTCAGGATATAAAATCAATGTACAGAAATCTGTTGCATTTCTATATACCAATAATCAAGCACCAGAAAGAGAAATCAAGGAATCAGTCCCATTTACAATTACATTAAAAACCATAAGATACCTAGTAATAAACCTAACCAAAGAGGTAAAAGATATGTACTCTGAAAACTACAGAACACTTAAGAAAGAAATTGAAGGCACAAAGAAATGGAAAAACATCCCATGCTCATGGATAGGAAGAACAAACGTTGTTAAAATGTCTGTACTACTCAAAGCAGTCTACACTTTCAGTGCAATCCCTATCAAAATACTACTAGCATTTTTCACAGAGCTAGAACAAACTATCCTAAAATTTGGATGGAACCACAAAAGACTTTGAATAGACAAAGCAAGACTGAAAAAGAAAAACAAAGCTGGCAGCATCACAATTCCAGACTTCAAGCCATATTACAAAGCTGATAGTCATCAAGACAGTATGGTACTGGCACAAAAACAGACACATAGACCAGTGGAACAGCATGGAAAACCCAGAAATAGACCCAGCTATATGTTCAACTCATTTTCAACAAAGCAGGAGAGAATAACCAATGGAAAAAAGACAGTCTCTTCAACAAATGGTGTTGGGAAAACGGACAGCAACATGCAGAAGAATGAAACCGGACCACTTCCGTATACTATGTACAAAAATAAATCCAAAATGGATGAAAGACATAAATGTGAGGTAGGAAACCATCAAAACCTTAGAGAAGAACATAGATAACAACCTCTTTGATCTTGGCTCTAGCCACTTATTACTAGACACATCTCTGAAGGCTAGGGAAATAAAAGCAAAAATGAACCATTGAGATTTTACCAAGATAACTTCTGCACAGTGAAGGAAACAATCAACAAAACTAAAAGGCAATCTATGGCATGAGAGAAGATATTTGCAAATGACTTAATCTGATAAAGGGTTAGTATCCAAAATCTATCAAGAACTTATCAAACAACACCCCCAAAACAAATAATGCAGTTAAGAGATGGGCAGAAGACATGAATGAATAGACATTTTTCCAAAGAAGACATCCAAATGGCTAATAGGCATGTGGAAAGATGCTCAGCATCACTCATAATCCAAGAAATACAAATAAAAAACCATGATGAGATACCACATCACACCTGGCAGAGTTGCTAACATTAACATCACAGGAAACAACACATTTCAGTGAGGATGTGGAAAAAGGGGAACCCCTTACATTACTGGTGGGAATGCAAACTGGTGCAGCCGCTCTGGAAAACAGTATGGAATTTCCTCAAAAAGTTAAAAATAGAACTGCCCTATGACCCAGCAATTGCACTACTAGGTATTTACCCAAAGGATACAAAAATACTGATGCAAAGTGGCACATGTACCCTGATGTTTATAGCAGCATTATCAACAATAGCCAGATTATAGAAAAAAACAAGTGTCCATCGACTGATGAATTGGTAAAGAAGATGTGTGTGTGTGTGTGTGTGTGTGTATAAATTTGAAGTAAAAAAGTATATAAGTATGTGTGTGTGTATAATACACATAAATACATACACACACAATGGAATATTACTCAGCCATCAAAAAGAATAAAATCTTTCCATTTGCAATGATGGGGATGGAGCTAGAGTATATTACGCCAAGTGAAATCTGCCAGAGAAAGACAAATACCAAATGATTGCAATTATGTGTGCAATTATGTGTGGAATTCAAGAAACAAAACAGATAAACACAGGGGAAGGAAATAAAGAGCATGTGGAAAACAGTAAGACACTCTTAAATCTAGAGAACAAATTTAAGATTCGTGGAGGAGAAGTCAGCAGGGAATGGATTAAATGGGTGATGGGTATTAAGGAGGGCACTTGTTATGATGAGCACTGGGTGTTCTCTGTAAGTGATGAATCACTAAATTCTACTCCTGAATATTACACTGTATGTTATCTAAGTGAATTTAAATAAGAACTTGATTTAAAAAAAAAAACAAAACTTTCTCTTCTTTCCCCCTTCTAACATCTGTGATAATCTGAGATATAAAGAAACTACTGTGTGATGGAGAATGGAAGACAGCATTGTAATTTTTTTTCTCTAGAAGAGGAAAAATAAATGTTGAAACCATTGGTTCTCTAAGGAAGACACAACTGAAGTGCGGGGAGTTTGGTTTAAGTCATGTTAGTAAGTGTGTATAAATGCCTCAGTTTTCCTTCATTTTGAATTTGACTTGGAATGGAACCAGAGTTCCATATAACTCTAAAAGTTTCCTATGGGGCACCTGGGTGGCTCAGTAGGTTAAGTGACTTCAGCTCAGATCATGATCTCATGGTTCATGGGTTCGAGCCCCACATAGGGCTCAGTGCTGACAGCTCAGAGCCTGGAGCCTGCTTCGGATTCTGTGTCTCCCCCTCTCTCTGCCCCTCCCCCGCTCACACTCTGTTTCCCCCCCCCCAAAAAAAAATAAACATTAAAAAAAATTTTTAAGGGGCGCCTGGGTGGCTCAGTCAGTTAAGTGGCCGACTTCAGCTCAGGTCATGATCTCGCGGTCCGTGAGTTTGAGCCCCACGTGGGGCTCTGTGCTGAGAGCTCAGAGCCTGGAGCCTGTTTTGGATTCTGTGTCTCCCTCTCTCTCACCCTCCCCCATTCATGCTCTCTCTCTGTCTCAAAAATAAATAAATGTTAAAAAAATTTTTAAGTTTCCTATAACCGTATCTCCTACTTACAAAAATGTGTTTCTAGCATATTTCTTTCATATTGCTAGGTTCTTTACTACCCTACAATGTTTGCTCAGAATTTGCACTGGAAATCCCAGTGGATTCCCTTCCATCAGTAACTGGGGGAGGGGGCTTTAATGTGACAGGTGCTTGCAAACACATTCACTCATTTATTTCTTCAGTCATTTTCCGATGTTTATTGAACCCCTAAACCGTGCCCAGCACTGTGCTACTTTCTAGAATGAAACAAATAAAATTAAGCAATTCCCACTCTCCATTTTCATTTTCTTTTCCCCTTCTAGTTTTTCTTTAGGAAGAAACCTGAGTAGGGACCTCATTAGAAGTCAGGCTTCTTTCTGATAGACTCATGTCAAGCATTGCCATTTGCAAGAGTAATGCCTCTACAGTGTCAGAATAATTCAGGCCGTTGTGTTGTTCTAAGCAGGAGGACAGGGAGAGAGCCCTGAATTTGAAATAAAAACCTTGAGTCTGAGCTTGTGTCCCAGCTGAGCGCACTCAGGCAAATCATTCACTTTCCTGGGACTCAGTCTCTTTGGCCTCTTCTACCTGTGTCATGACCCTCATGATGTTGTGCTAGAGAGTGACCTAATTCTCTGTAACTCTATCATTCTTTGCGCTAATGTGTAAAGTACTCTACAAACACAAGGAAGCATTGTTGCTAATCATGTGACTTATTATTACCATTTGTTTTTTTCATTTAGTGACTGAGCTGAGGACATATCTTTTCTTGAACTAGCTTGAGTGAGCCCTTAAAAAATATTAAGATCTTGAGGACTTTTTCCTTTCAATTATATATATACAAGTATGGAAAGAAAACATAATGGCGATATATATTTTATGTTCTTGATTCATATTTTCCCCTCAAGATACATACCATCCCAAATTATCTATGTTTATATCTGTATCTGCATCTGTATCTGTATCTATCTATCTAGATATCCCTTCAATTTATAAATAATGTGGGTTTTTTTGTTTTTTTTTTTTTAATTTTTTTTCAACGTTTATTTATTTTTGGGACAGAGAGAGACAGAGCATGAACGGGCGAGGGGCAGAGAGAGAGGGAGACACAGAATCGGAAACAGGCTCCAGGCTCTGAGCCATCAGCCCAGAGCCCGACGCGGGGCTCGAACTCACGGACCGCGAGATCATGACCTGGCTGAAGTCGGACGCTTAACCGACTGCGCCACCCAGGCGCCCCATAAATAATGTTTTTAAAATTGATCATTTCCTGGAGAATTTGTACTTTGGCAAAACATAATGATAACCTGACAACAATAAGAAAATATTTATATTAACTTGAATGTTCATGTTAGCAGGCTTTAGAAGAGAAAGAGATCTCAATCTGGCTTCATGGGGATGGATGGAGTCTGGGCTGCGGAGTGGCAGGAAGAGGCAGGGCACTTCCCCAAAGGGAGAACATTGTAGTAAAAACATATATAAAACATTGATGGTATTCATGTGGGGCTATAGAGAGAATGCTACTTATCATTGTTCTGGTAATTTAGAAAGGTATTTTTATATTTTTGAGTACAAAAATAACATGTTCACTTTTTAAAAATCAGAAAATCAGAGAAGTATAAACATAAAATTAATAATGTCCCAGTTTTCACTCCAGAAATCAGTCTCTTTAACAATAGAGTGAGGGGCGCCTGGGTGGCTCAGTCGGTTGAGCGTCCGACTTCAGCTCAGGTCACGATCTCTCGTCCGTGAGTTCGAGCCCCGCGTCAGGCTCTGGGCTGATGGCTCGGAGCCTGGAGCCTGCTTCCGATTCTGTGTCTCCCTCTCTCTCTGCCCCTCCCCCGTTCATGCTCTGTCTCTCTCTGTCCCAAAAATAAATAAACGTTGGAAAAAAAAAAAAAACAATAGAGTGAAAAGTCTTCCATATATTCTCTCTCACACACATACACACATGTGCACACACACACACACACACACACACACACACACACTCCTTGGAATACTTTCTGTTTCTCTGTATTTGTAAATACAGAGAATACAAATACTGAAATTCTTCAGTAAGATTTTATAATTTTTATTGTATTTATACCTTTTGATAATGTAAATGGATTTTTAAAATTCCAGTTTCTAACTGATTATTGATATTGCAGGAAAAGTTACTTATTTTTATTTATCTTTTATCAAGAAACCTCATCATTTTTTTAATTCAAAAAGGTTTTTGCTATACTCTGTTGGGTTTCTCAGACATAACATTCAAACCATCAGCAAAAAGAATTTTATCTCTTCTGTTTTATTACAGGTTTTTTTTTTCATTTTTAATGTATTTTTTTGAATCGATTACATAATAGTGAATGATTACTGTCTGTTTCTAATTATAATGGAAATAGCTTTATAATTTCACCAGTAAAATAAAACTAGTTTGGCATTCGGCAAATATTTCATATTATATTGATGTACTTTTTTCCTCATCTACATATCCTTTTAATTTATTATTGATCAAAGTAATGCAGGGAAATATAAAATGAAAAACAACAACAATGCATGTAATAAAGAAAGCCTCACCCTGAGCTATGTCAACCTACTTCCAATTCTTTCTTCCCAGAAGCTATCTTTACTACTTTACTACGATACTTACTGTATCGTCTAGTATTACTTTTTTTTTATGTAACCTATTCATATTTCTATTTCTTGATGTTTTGTTTCAAATATGACCTGTTTAATTACTGTTGTGGAATATGGAATACATTACCTGTCTCCTGTCACTCCTTCCCCTCTCTGCCGGCCCATCCCCAGCACAAGCAGGTGCTTCCTGTCTCCTGAGCCTCCCAGTAGAAGTCTGTCATCTTTTGTCATCATGGCTGTTGGTGCTGTTAAATCAATATTTACTGTTTATACTGAAATATTATTAACAACTGAGCTGTATACAGTGATCACATTTCCTCTTGTGCAGCCATTTTTTTTTCATTTTAGTTCATGGTTCTGTGTACCTCATATTAAATCATCTTAAAATGCTTTAACATATCACCTTACCACAGTCTGACACATCAGGACTCTGTCCATTTTATTTACTATTTCTTGGAGATACCCTTTGTGGATCCCTCCTTCGTCTTCTACATTTCCTTTCCTTTTTTTTTTTTTTTTTTTTTTTGCCTCATGATGGTGGAGGCCATTCTCCAGTCTTTGTTAGGTATACAAATTTATCTCCCTTCAAACTATTTCCTAGCCTTCATTGTTACTGTTAAAATATCTGGTATAAATCATATTTACTAATCTTTGTATGTTATCATTTCTATAAATTCGCTTTCTCTGAAAGCTTTTAGGATCTTATTTAATGTTCTGAAAAATTTTGATGTGTGTTTGAGACTTTTTTATGGTTTTCCCAGAGACTGATAGACTTTCATCATTTAGAAATGTATGCCCTTTAAAAATAAATAAAATACAATAAGAAATTTTGCTTCATAATCTATTTTGTAATTTCTTCCTGTCTGATTTTGGTTCTCTCTGGAACTCTCATAATTGGATTTTGAATATCTTAAGTAAATCCTCTAACTTCATACTTTTTTTGCTCACATTTATCATGCTTTTTTTTCCTACTTTCAGAGACATCCCTTTTTCTCCCTTTGAGATTTTGAGATATCAGTTCCCACGATATATCCTTCATGCATCAACTTTTCAATGATCATTTCAATTTCTTTAGATTCATTCTGTGTTGTCAATTACTGCATTTGAACTTCTAGATCACTATTTCAGTTTCCAGCTTTGCCAATCCTATATTACATTGCCTTCATGAAATTCGTATTTTGGATCTTTTGAAGAACATTTTTTTTGTTCTTAGATTATTCTTTTGAAATATCTTCTCAAATGTCCTTAAGAATTCCTGTTTCTTCCATTTGATTGCCCTCAGTGGTAGCCATATGCTTTTTCTTCTTGAGATGTCTCCTTTAAACTATCAATTTGTGTTAGATGAAGTGCTTATGTTCCACATAAGCAGGCTGGTACCCAGAAGCCTAACAGATTGGGCTCTGGAGTCTTCTGTCACTACAGAAACAGTAAGGTAAGGTAAACAGAATGATTTGGGCTTTGCCCAGATGAAGCAAACCTTCTCCAAAGCTCCCAGGTTCCCATCCTTCCTGGCATCACAACAGCACCGGACTCTGACAGGCCTCCTCCTTCCAGTGAACACTGGTACCGAAACAGAAGCCTCAGTAGTGGCCCTCATTCCCCGATCTCCATGTTGGTGTCTGTGTAAATAGTCATGTGACCTCAGCATGGAGGGGCAAGAGAGAGGAAGCCTTAAGCATTTGCTCTGGACATCAGCCTCTAGACCTTATCATGGTTTAGGATAACTGATGACTATTGTAGATCATGCCTTTGCTTTTCTGTTTTCAGTGTGGAATTTTTCTATTTTTTAATGCATAATTGAGAAACTATAATTTAAGCAAGCTTTATTTTTAAGCATTTTTTTTTTCATTTTAAGCCTAATGATTCCTTAAGTCAACCATTCCTATAAATAGCTTGCCTGTTGGACTGTAAGGTAATTCCTTAGAACTGAATTCCTTAGAAACAGAATAGTCTAACTGTATGAAGAATATAAGGAGGGAAGACACAACATGTAGAAACTCCCCTGTGAGCTCCAGACCTGTGGCCTCAAAAGCAAAGCATCAAAGGCAACCTATGAAAAATTCCACAATGTGGTTTTGACAATATTTGAATAGAGATGTTAAAACTAAGCCTGAAACATGCATTGAAGACTCACTTTTCCTACAACTGGTTATCTTAAAATTTTTCTGAATATCACTCACTGAATGATTTGAAAGCAGAGATGTCATGACAGCTGATTTTTGCCCTGTGGTGTTCCCTTTAGCCTTTAAGCCGAATGGATTTCAAAATGTTGCTGAGTTACCTGTGCTGGTTTTATTAAAGTCCCCCAAAATGGGCTAGCTCTGACCTTTTCATTGCTCACACAAATTAATATATTCAGAAGAAGTGCTTGATCAATAAGACAAATTTCTGCTGCAAAATTTGCTTTCAGGATGCATCTGAAAACCTTTCCAGAAATCTATAATTATTGATAACTAATGCATTTCCTTTTGATACACACTTGAGGCTCATTAATAATGTGTCTCACAGCTGGTGATAAACACATTTTTTATAATGCTATTAAGGATACGTATACGTATGATGAAATATTTAAGGACAAGGCAGTGGTAAATACTAATAACTTCAGGATAGTTGTTGATTTGGAGGAAAGTGGCAGGGATGTCAGATCAAGCGTAAATACACAAACGTTAATGCCAGATTTCTCACCCTTGGGACTCTTGACGTTTGCAGGTGCTCGAACTCCTGAACTGTGAGATTATGACCTGAGCTGAAATCAAGAGTCAGACGCTTAACCCACTGAGCCACCCAGGTGCCCTGGAAATACTGACTTTAAATTTTTTTTTTCAACGTTTATTTATTTTTGGGACAGAGAGAGACAGAGCATGAACGGGGGAGGGGCAGAGAGAGAGGGAGACACAGAATCGGAAACAGGCTCCAGGCTCCGAGCCATCAGCCCAGAGCCTGACGCGGGGCTCGAACTCACGGACCGCGAGAACGTGACCTGGCTGAAGTCGGACGCTTAACCGACTGCGCCACCCAGGCGCCCCTGGAAATACTGACTTTAATCAGAATGGTAAGGTTCTAGTTTTTAGTAAAGTGGAAAGTTCACAGGTGTCCATTTGTAGATGGTGCTTCATAGTTTACCCACAAGCTACATATATTCTCTTGAATGTATAAATGTTGTAAGATTTACTAAAGCTGCTGATAATCTTCTTGCAGCAGCTGATTTTCTGGAAATAAACTTGGAGATAGATTCTGTGTGATCTTCATTCCGATGATTCATGGAGAATGTGGAACTTTATTTTTCACTTCTTAACCACGGTGCACTAGCATATTTTCTATTGTGTCATTATGATGAATATTTTGACAGGATGTTTATTTTAAATCTTCAAAATTTGAAACACTTAATCATGCAATTTGGGCAACTGGAACTTGCTCAAAATTGCATGGCTGTTAGGCCAGAACTGAATATTTTAGTCAAATATTAAAAATACACATTTCAAGGGTGCTGGACTTCTGGAATTATGTGTGCACAAAATAAAGTACAATCTTACAAGAATAATTAAGTACTGCATAACTTATAAGTACATAACTTGCAAGAGTAAGTTAGTAGAGAAACAGAACCCCTCTAAAACCAGTGTAAATAACAAGGAATTTATTCTAAGGATTTAGAAGAGCTCAAGGTAAGAAGTGATGCTGGGTTTGGCGGCGGGACTACCACGTTCTTTCCTCCCCCACAGTCTCACTTTCACTTCCTTCTCTTGGGGGGATGTTATCTTTTCCATTCTTATCCATATATATCTCTTGCTGTCTCCCTGAGGCTTGCCTTCTCCTCTTCCTCATTTATGTGAACTTGGACAGAGCAACTTCCATCTGTGCGTGACTCTCCAGCACAGCTTCTTTTAATTAACTTACTTTGTGACTCAATATTGAGAAAATCATACTGGCTCGGCATAGGTCAGCTGTTTACACCTGGTCTAATTATCTGTGGCCAGATAGAGACTAGATAGGCTCACACGGTGCCTTGAGTGTCTTATTCGGCATCACACGGGTGCATCGGGCACTCTAAGAGGGCACTGGGGCATCTAGGTGGCTTAGTCGGTTGGGTGTCTGACTTCGGCTCAGGCCACGATCTCACGATTCGTCAGTTCAAGCCCCACATTGGACTCACTGCTGTCAATGCAGAGCCCACTTTGGATCTTCTGTTTCCCCCCCCCCATCTTTGTCCCTCCCCCACTCATGAGCTCTCTCAAAAATAAAAAATAAAAATAAAAAAATACAAAGAGGGTACTGGCTGGGAAGAAATGATGCACATCTCAACTACATCTAACATCAACTGACAAAAATACCCTGTGAAGGTTTTGCTTCCCTTCCATGAGAGAGACCAAAAGAGAGAAAGCCGCTAGATACATAGGAGATACATCTAGATTATACAAATTTTTTAAGCATAGGTAACTCTCCTTATCTACACTGGAATTAAAAATTGAATTCTTCAGCCATATGCCTTCTAAAGTTGCTCATTTTCCCCTTGAGTTCTCTTTCTTATGTGTAAGGATATGTGACCATCCCAAGGCTAAACCTCTCCATAAGCTCTAACATTCTGTTTTGAGAGCACTAGCTTTATATCACTCTAGAGACAACAACACATTCCTGGAGCTTTCTTTAGTAATTTTAGATTGGGATGGGTATTCTGAGATGACGAATTAACTACTCTTCAACAAATGTCTAATATTATTTGTGAACCTGTTTCTGATCAAAATAGAAGTATAAAGATTTTTGAGCTGATGATAAAAAAGGAGAAGTACAAACGTAGTCCTGTCCTCAAAATCACCTCATAGGCACTGTTGGAATGGTGGCCCCCATGGGTCTGCATCACAAGAAGGTAGGGGTGGCCCTGAGGTCCACTCATATGCTGTCATCCACACATGCTTCACACATGAGGAACAATGAGCTTCTCTGAAGTCTGACAATGAAGCAAACATCAGGGTCTCTGGAAATGAACAAGGCTGTAGGTGAAATAGTTGTAAATTCCACGGAACGAGGTATGGAACGGATCTATGATAAGCAAACTGAATGCCGTCAAGTCTTCTCCAAGGAAGGCTTTGGAGAATCCACACATTTTTAAGTGTATGGATATGCAGTCAACTTGACTCTCCAAGGTAGTAACCTTCCAATTCATTTTGAGAGTATACTTTTTCCTTTAAATAATTTTTAATTAATAAATAACTTTTTAGCCACTGTTTTCATTTTCTCTATTAATAAGTTTCTGTGGCATATTATCTTTATTGAAATTATCCACAAAATAAAGTGCAGGATTGTCTGGTTAATACCATAAGAATAACAATTTTGGTAAAACTGTAAAGAAACAAAAACCCCCTGAAACCAGGAGCATCCTCTTAAATTTCGACAGAGCATCTCTGTTAAAACTCAAGGCAGTTGTAATTAGCAGTTTGGGATTTCCTGATTTTTTAATGTTTTTACTTTCCAAAAAGGATGTAACACACCACTTAATCTTGATCAGTGTGGCCAATTAGGCCCTGAGCAGTGAGCACCATGGGAGCATGTTGTAGCTTTTTAAAGACTTAATTAGACTTCTTAGACACCATGAAGGTATTTTATAAGCAACTATAAAAACAAGTTCATATTCTTGATTTATCACTTTGGGCGTCTAGAAACACTGTTTGGAATTGCCAATAACTCCTATTAACCATTACTTAAACAAACAGATGATCCAGCTGAGATAGGATCAGACTCCAGAGATTCAGACACCCCCCCCCCCCCCACCTCGAAGCCACCAGCCAGCTGTCCCAGTGTGCAAGGTTGCTGTGATGAGCATCTCATTGACATCCTGGGGCCTCTGCACAGTGGGTCATGGGCTGAAAGAATAGTTTTCCCTTTAAAAATGAAATCTAGGAAGGCAAAAATTGGTTAATCAAACTTAACTCATTACATTTGCAAGGCTGTTGAAAGAACTATTTACTTGAATCAAGCCAGCTTTTAAAGATATTTTGTAATCTTAAAGTCTAATGTTTTTATTTACTTTTTTTAATTTTTACTTTTTTAATATAATTTATTGTCACATTGGCTAACATACAGTGTGTAAAGTGTGCTCTTGCTTTTGGGGATAGATTCCCACGGTAATTGCTTACATACAACACCCAGTGCTCATCCCAACAAGTGTCCTCCTCAATACCCATCACCCATTTCTCCCTCTCCCCCATTCCGCCATAAACCCTCAGTTTGTTCTCTGCATTTAAGAGTCTCTTGTGGTTTGCTTCCCTCCCTCTCTGTTTGTAACTATTTTTTTTCCCTTCCCTTCCCCCATGGTCTCCTATTAAGTTTCTCAAGATCCACATATGAGTGAAAACATATATAACTGTCCTTCTCTGACTGACTTATTTTTATTCAGCATAATACCTTCCAGTTCCACCCACATTGCTGTTGATTTCATTCTTTCTCATTGCCAAGTAGTATTCCATTTTACATATAAACCACATCTTCTTTATGCATTCATCAGTTGATGGACATTTAGGCTCTTTCCATAATATGACTATTGTTTAAAGCACTGCTATAAACATTGGGGTATATGTGCTCTATGAATCACCACTCCTGTATCCCTTGGGTAAATTCCTAGTAGTGCTATTGCTGGATCATAGGGTAGCTCTATTTTTAATTTTTGAGGTACCTCCACCCTGTTTTCCAGAGTGGCTGTACCAGTTTGCATTCCCACCAACAGTGCAACAGGGTTCCCATTTCTCCACATCCTTGCCAACATCTGTAGTTTCCCTATTTGTTCATTTCAGCCACTTTGACCAGTGTGAGGTGGTATTTCAGTGTGGCTTTGATTTGTATTTCCCTGATGATGAGTGACATTGAGCATTGTTTCAATGTGTCTGTTGGCCATCTGGATGTCTTCTTTGGAAAAGTGTCTATTCATGTCTTCTGCCCATTTCTTCACTGGATTATTTTGTTTTGGGTGTTGAGTTTGGCAAGTTCTTTGGATACAGACCCTTTATCCAATATGTTATTTGCAAGTATCTTCTCCCATTCTGTTGGTTGCCTTTTAGTTTTGTTGTTTCCTTTGCAGTGCAGAAGCTTTGTATCCAATAGTTCATTTTTGCTTTTAATTCCCTTGACTTTGGAAATGTGTTGAGTAAGAAATTGCTGTGGCTGAGGTGAGAGAGGTTTTTTCCTGCTTTCTCCTCTAGGGTTTTGATGGTTTCCTGTCTCACATTCAGGTCTTCATCCATGTTGAGTTTATCTTGGTGAATGGTGTAAGAAAGTGGTCTAGTTTCATTCTTCTGCATGTTGCTGTCCAGTTCTCCCAGCACCATTTGTTAAAGAGGCTGTCTTTTTTCCATTGGATATTCTTTCCTGCTTTGTCAAAGATGAGTTGGCCATACTTTTGTGGGTCCAGTTGTGGAGTCTGTATTCTATTCCATTGGTCTATGTGTCTGTTTTTGTGCCAATACCATGCTGTCTTGATGATTACAGCTTTGTAGTAGAGGATAAAGTCTGGGATTATGATGCCTCCCGCTTTGTTTTTCTTCTTCAATATTACTTTGACTATTCAGGGCCTTTTGTGGTTCCATACAAATTTTAGAATTGTTTGTTCTTTAAAGTATAATATTTTTAAATATTAAGTATTACAAATTTTGTGTTTTATAAAATATAAAAATATGAACATTTTTAAACTTTAAACATTAAAATTTAAATACACAAAAATGTATGGACCATCTTTGCCAATTCAAATTCTAGCATAACACTAGAAAATGAACTTGAATTTAGCTTCTGTACATAATACTGCACTAAGTGATGCGTTAACGACTTTTGTGATTAAATATGTTTTATAGTCAGAAAATATTGGATTTTGAATTTTTTTTAACGTTTATCTGTTATTGAGAGACAGAACGTGAGCAGGGGAGGGACAGAGAGAGAGGGAGACACAGAATCCAAAGCAGATCCAGGCTCTGAGCTGTCAGCACAGAGTCCGACGCGGGGCTTGAACTCACAAACCGCGAGATCATGACCTGAGCGGAAGCCAGTCACTTAACTGACTGAGCCACTCAGGCGCCCCCAGAAAACATTGGATTTTAACCATACCTTTCTAATACATATAAAAAGACAGTAGGATGAGGCTAATCTCTGTAACCAGTCAACAAAGATATTTTCTAAGTGCATGTAAAATAAATTATTTTAAGCTAAACATTGAATAATATGCCTGTAATAAACAGGGACATGTTGGATATGACTATTTATCTGTCAGGTATAAAATAAGATAAAAGCTTAGGTCTTCTTCAGAGATAGATGGAGGATTGATAGAAAAACATAATTCTTTTTATAACGTTTTAATGTTTTGTTTTGTTTTTGAGAGAGAGAGCGATCAGGGGAGGGACAGAGAGAGAGGGAGACACAGAATCTGAAGCAGGCTCCAGGCTCTGAGCTGTCACTACAGAGCCTGACGCAGGGCTCAAACTCATGAACCGCAAGATCATGACTTGAGCCGAAGTCTTAACCAACTGATCCACCCAGGTGCCCCAAAGAGACATATCATTATTAGTGGGAAAGTGACATTCCACAAACTATATGCAGGCAAATATTTTTTCAGCTGATTTAGGACACCGCGTGCAGTTGTTTGTTGTATCCTGAAATGGGGAAACTATAACATCCCCTGCGGGGTTGCTGTAGCCTAGCTGTGTTGGTGCTGGGTGCATGTAGTGTTGAGTGGATGGATGTTACTATTACTACTTGTTGCTTGATGTCTGTACGTGGTACCAGGGCTTTTGCACATGTGGCCATGGCCCCCAGCACAACTGTGAAGCCATTCATGCCCTTGGCCTTCACTTGGAGTTCCCTGATACAGCGATGGGGACTCTCCTCCTGATCTTTCGGATACTTGGTGCCCCCTTGCTATGTGAACAATCCCAATTGTTTTAAATATCACACTTTATTTGTGGGCCTGGACTTGACTCAGCCACTTTAGGTCGTGTGTTGCTACTGTCACGTAACATAGTATCTGGTATAGATCAGGTTTCTGATATTTATCTGTGTATATCAGATATATATGTGGTATATATCTGGTATACCTGGTATATATCAGTAAAGGTTTGCGGACGGAAAGTTTCTGTTCCTTTATAGAATAATTATAGGCCTCAATAAGTAACTGTGGAGGCTCTGGCTGGAGCATCACAAAAGCCCCATGGTCCTGAAATCACAGTCCTTGGGCTAAAGTACCAGATAAATTAATGAAGTCCTTTGAGGGCAGTGGCTGTGCACTGTGGCATCGAGAGGTCAAAAGGGATGGTCCCAGTGGCCCCCTCCCATACACCCAGTGTTCCCTCAAATGGACCAGTGGCCTGGGGCTCCAGCAGACCTGAATGAGAACAGATAGGGATCTGATAAAAAGGAAACAATGCAATGCAAAGTAGCGATTGGTTGCAGGTCAAATTACAGTTGTTTCTGGTCAGAATAAGAAGGCAGGTGAAGGGCTGCCTGGAGACACTTGTTGCAGATAAAACCTGAGGCAAACACCAAGACCACCTTCATTCTCTTCCTTCCAGAGATGAGAAGATGCTTCCTTCAGTGCTGCTCAGTCTAGTGCTGTTGAAGGGCATGGCCAGGGAAAGTAGCCTGGATCTGTGTTGTCGATTGACTTGTGTCCCCCCAAAAAAGACATGTTGAAGACCTAGTGCTCGGCCCCTTAGAATGTGACTTTATTTGGAAAGAGGCATTTTGGGGATATAATTAGTTAAGATGAGATCACACTTGTGTGAAGTGGGCCCTTAATTCAACAGGACTCGTGTCCTTATGAGCACAGGAGAAAATGAGACACAAACAGGGGGAGACTCCATGTGACAACAGAGGTGGGCCCGCGGTGGAACATCAGACTTGGCCCAGAAGGTGGGAAGAGACAAGGAGGGACTCTCCCCTGCAGGCTCCCCTGCCAGCACCTTGATTCTGGACTTGCCATCTCCAGAACCGAGACACAGTAGACTTCTGTTGTTTTAACCCATTCACTGTGTTACGGCAGCCGTAGGAAAGGGACACTTCCCCAAAGACACATGCTGCTCTTCATCCACCTGGAAGCACTGGCAGCTGTGTCTTTGGGGGACACCGGGGCACCACACCATCTGTGCAGATGTGGGTCTCTCCAGAATTACTGTGGTAACCACCCACGTTGGACATTGAGAGCCCACTCTACCCAACTGTTCATCCTCTGGGGCCTGTAACCGTTCCTTAGATGAGACTATTCCAGGGTGGCTGGAGGCCAAGGAAATCTGCCTGCACGCTAGCCTCCCCACCCCGGTCCTGCTCCAGCCCCATAGCCCCTCTCGACATCCTGCCTCAGGGCCCAGGTTCTCACTTTACCTTTTCCCAAGAGTTACAGGTGAAGCTCATATATAAACCACTCCTCCTTTCTGATATCCTGGAATATATCCGTATGCCTACCGTGTTACATCTTCCTCTGCTCATGAAGACAGTGACCAGTAGGCCACCAAGAATTCATCCTCTTCATTAATATTGAATGTCTGAAAACAAAATAGCTACTTCATGGAACATACGCATATGGGTCTGTTCTTTTAAAGAAGTGGAAATTTAGAAGAATTTATTTAAGTTTAATTGCATTCAGGCTTCCAGTTAGGGAATGAAGAAGTCACAGGAATAAAAGGCACAGTGTAGGGAATACAGTCAGTGGTGTTTTAATAGTGTTGCATGGTGACGGCTGGTAGCTATACTTGTGGGCCTCACAGTGTAATGTAGAGACTTGTCGAATCACTGTGTTGTATACTTGAAACTCATGTTTCAACTCTACTGAAATAAAAATCAATAAATAGAGTTAATGGCATTCAGTGGATTATATGTTTGTTTTGAGAAGTTGTAAATGCATAGTCCTGAGGCAGCAATATGGAACAGCATGACAATTATGACACGTCGTGCTTAGGACAGTTACTGAAGGGATGCCTAGGTGGCTCAGCCGGTTGAGCGTCCAACTCTTTGTTTCATCTCAGGTCATAATCTCATGGTTTGTGAGTTCGAGACCCACATGGGGCTCCAAGCTGACAGTGTGGAGCCTGCTTGGAATTCCCTCTCTCTCTCTCTCTCTCTCTCTCTCTCTCTGCCCCTCCCCCACTTGTTCTCTCTCTCTCTCTCTCTCTCTCTCTCTCTCTCTCTCTCATAAATAAATAAATAAACTTGAAAAAAATTAAAGAGTTACTGAAACTTAAGGGCACCCGGGTGGTTCATTGGTTGAGCGTCCAACTTCGGCTCAGGTCATGATCTCACATTTTGTGAGTTCAAGCCCCACATCAGGCTCTCTGCTGTCAGTGCAGAGCCTGGATACTGCTTCAGATACTCTGTCCCCCTCCCTCTCTGCCTCTCCCCTACTCTGTCTGCGTGTCTCTCTCAAAAATAAATCAAACGTTTTTAAAAAACTAGATTTAGATCTTAAAATGTGTTTTTGGGTTTTGACAGTAGTTTGAGTGACCTAGTTTACCATTCACGGTTGCGTTTTTGTAAGGCTTACATAATCGTTGCTTAAATTAACCATCAGATTAAGAATGGCCAGTAGAAGGGGCCCCTGGGTGGCTCAGTCGGTTAAGTGTCCGACTTCGGCTCAGGTCATGATCTCACGGTCTGTGAGTTCAAGCCCCGCGTCGGGCTCTGTGCTGACAGCTCAGAGCCTGGAGCCTGCTTCCGATTCTGTGTCTCCCTCTCTCTCTGACCCTCCCCTGTTCATGCTCTGTCTCTCTCTGTCTCAAAAATAAATAAACATTAAAAAAAAAAATTAAAAAAAAGAAAGGCCAGTAGGAGGCCAAATCCAGATTAAGTCATGAAGAGGGATAATGAAGACGCAAAAGCAATTGAAGGGTCAAGGGTGAAAATAACGAATAGAAAGGATAAGAGAGACAATGTCTTGCGAAGGAGAGCTGTAATACGAAACAGGACGACCCTTTTATTGATTGCAAATCTGTATGAAAATTTCTCTAAAAGAAAAAAAGTTTGGTGCACGTATCTCACCATCCGGGTGGTAAGTGATGGAGCTGGGATTTGAATCACATCTGACTGGAGAAGCCACAGTTCTTGTCTCTTGTGGATACTAGAGCCTCCTCTCACCAGGTGCAGGTGTAATTCTTATGATTTTCCTTTTGGATTCTTGTGAGAACAAAGTAACTCCTGGAGGGTCTTCTGTGCACCACGCTAATGTAAATATTTGGCCTCCCCGAATGCCATTTGTGATCAGTGCAAACCATGAGTATTGTTGCTGGTAGATGTCTGATTGCACCTTCAAGGCCTGGACTCTGAGGCTGACCAGGATGTCCTTGATCTCCCCAGGAGCCGAGGTGACCTACATGAACATGACCGCCTACAACAAGGGCCGGCTGCAGTCTTCCTTCTGGATCGTGGACAAGCAGCATGTTTACATCGGCAGTGCCGGCTTAGACTGGCAGTCACTGGGGCAGGTAATCCTTGCACATCACATGAACTCTGAGTTCCCTTGGCATCAGAGGTGCCAGCTTCATAAAGCGCTTGGTCACCCGTAGTGTGGCTGTGGGAAATAAAACCTACAGCATTTTTTATTTTTAACTGTGTAGTTTTAACAGGCTGGCCTCTGTTTAATGTAAAATGAGACACCTTCCTTGACAGCATCATCCACCCCAAATCCTACCCTTGGGTCTGTGCTTTTGTAATTCAGATGCTACCTCCAGATTCTGGAGAGCAGGATGGCACGTGATTTATGGTATCCGGGCCTAAATGTTCAGCATGGGGTCACAGGATCTGTGAGACAGAGGAAAACATAACTTCAGCGGAGGGTAGTATGTTTGAGAACAGTAATCGTTTGTGTTATTCCTTTAATAAATATATTAACATGAGGATGTCATCTTCCTCTTTGTGAATAATTCGCTTCAAATATCTTGAAGGTTCACTTGATAAATCTGTAATGTTCAGGTATTTATTTGTGCCAGCGCGATCCACAGAGGATTGCAAATCACCTTCTTCCCACCAGTCAACTGATGACAGGAAGTTCTCCGTCCTGGGGTGCATAGGAAGACTGGCCGGTCAACCATGCATGCTAAGTGGCCCATACGTGGTTTTAGCTGAGCTCTTTTAATATTCAGATCACTGGAATTACCAAGTGAATTGTACTGCATTTCTTATGGGAAAGAAAGTAGGGATGTACAGATAGACACAAGGCCGTAACTTGTAAAGAAAGACATCACCACATAGGATAAATCTGAGAGAAGGTAACTTGATATTTGTACTGGTGGATTCAGGGATTTAATTATCCCGCCCCCCCCCCCCCCGATTTCCACTGTTGTCCTCTTGTCCTTAAAATGCCACACCTTCCTTTCTTTGGGTTCAGGCAGGTAACAGTGGCAGCTGTAAAAGAAATATACAGCAGGCAAACTAAATACTAAAAGTCCACTTACTTCCCTCTCCAGGGAATAGACAGTATAGAGCCAAAGTACAATCTATCTAAGGTTGTTTTGTTTAGTTTTATATTTAAAGGATAGTCAGTAATCCAGTCTTGAGGGTCAAACCACTGTTGTTTCTTTTTTTTTTTTTTTAATTTTTTAATTTTTTATTTCTTTTTTGAGAGAGAGACACACAGAGTGTGAGCAGGGGAGGGGCAGAGAGAGAGGGAGACACAGAATCCAAAGCAGGCTGTAGGCTCTGAGCTCTCAGCACAGAGCCTGACGCAGAGCTCGAACTCACGAACCGTGAGATTATAATCTAAGCCAATGTTGGACACTTAACCAACTGAACCACCCAGGCACCCCAAACCACTGTTGTTTCTAATAATACAGTCTCCCCCCAGCAAGAAGGGAACACTGAAGAAAATTTTCTGATCAGTTTTAGGATGCAGACACCATCCAAGATTGGCAAAACATGGTTTATTTTATATTTGCTCAGGAAATTTGAAGGCGCTCTCTACTGATATAAAAATGATTCTGAGCAAAATAATAGTATCCATGAACAATCATGACAATAATAACTAGCTTATATTGCATGCCAGGCGCTGTTCTAAACCATTTAAATGAATTATTTACTTTAAACCTCACAGTGATCCTATGATGGAAACACTATTTTTGTCTCCATTTTAAAGATAAGTAGACCTGAGCCCTGAATTGAATTTCAGTACTAAATCTTTTAAGCCAATTCCTTTCAGTATTAATTCTGTTAATGAAAATATAAATTTTGATTTAACATATCTGTGTGATAGCCCTTCAAACACAGATATAAAAAATATGGGTTATAGCAACTTTGGCTTACCTCAGAAACCAGAAGTAAGTCAAAAGCAATATTAAAGCCTCATGAATTCAGAGGAGTTAGATAAAAATAGTCTAATTTATAGAAATATCTGAATTCATCTTTTATTAATCAGTAAGCATCTTTTGCCCAGAAATTTTCGCTTGGTCTCCTATAATAAATAGGTAAAATCAGTTCTGTCACAATACTGATTACATGTAAATTCTGCTTCTAGGTGGTTTTTAACTTGAGAATCATTTTGCCTTTTTTTTTAAATGCACTTCCCCACCACCAAATTGTATTTCCTTTGTCATTAAGCAATGTTAGTTGAAAAGGTTTAAAGTTCCGTGAATTCCTTTTGACTGGGGTTTGAATTATTAAGGTTTAATGACATTTTTCTCCAAATGTTTGAGCAAGTTATCTTTGTTTCCTTTTACTTCTTTCATTAGGCAAATGGACATGAATAGTCAAGTGTTGGTTTCCCTGCTTGAGGCTTACTCCTTGGTCTCTGATTTTTGCTGTGTGTTTTGTAGGAAAGTAGGCTGACCTTTTAATGTTCACTCCTTGCTGTGTACTCATTTGGAAATGGATCCTCACTGTGAAAGGGCAAGTCTTCCCCACAAAACATGGTAAATGCAGATGAAGGATGGGTGGCGCGTTATTTCCTATTAGTCAAATGAAGACTTGAAACCATCTCGGGATCTCTGCTTGCTTACACGTTGTGAAGTGATAGTTTCCCTTCATGTATGGAGAAGACCAGACTTGCCCATGAGTCAGAGGACAACATGGGACAATACCAGGACCCAGCTCTGTTTCACAGCTAGTCAAGCACCTTTGCTAAGGAGCAATCAACTCTTTGCCGTTCACTTAAATGTCCTGCTCAGTGGGAACTGGAGAATTGCAGCCTCTCTATTATGCTGTTGTGTGAGCTGGGCCTCCAGATCTGTGCCTCTGACCCTGTCCTGTCGCATAGCTGGTTTGTTCTCAGCTCATAAGCCAGGTAATGAAAGGGAGAATAAACAAAATGGACTCCTGAGATTTCTCTCCTTCAAAGAGACCAGCTCAGATATACCAGCAGAGTTTACTTTTAAAAACCTAAATGGATATCATGGTGCATCTTAAGTATGGAGTAAGTGAAATAACAGGTTAAAAAATAAACTTATTTTTTGATCCATCATAAATTCACAGAAAGGAGGACTATGAAAAGGTGCTCAGCACTCTGTTAAATAACAAAAATTCAACTGAGTAAATTCAGGGATCAAATTGGCTTTATTCAACCGTTCACGAATTAGTAAACCAGGAGCTCTGCGGGCCGTAGAAAGGGAAAAGGTTTTAAAGGAAGAAAGGGAGGGGGGAAGGTAATTATTAGCAAAGAATGAATTATTTCAAGCAAAGTCACCTCGCTAAGGGTAAAAGGAGAGATCTCTCGGGGCGCCTGGGTGGCACAGTCGGTTAAGCGTCCGACTTCAGCCAGGTCACGATCTCGCGGTCCGTGAGTTCGAGCCCCGCGTCAGGCTCTGGGCTGATGGCTCAGAGCCTGGAGCCTGTTTCCGATTCTGTGTCTCCCTCTCTCTCTGCCCCTCCCCTGTTCATGCTCTGTCTCTCTCTGTCCCAAAAATAAATAAACTTTGAAAAAAAAAATTTTTAAAAAGGAGAGATCTCTCTGGTGGATTATTTCACTAGTGCGGACCAGGTAATTCCATATTGGCTGGTTAAATGTTACATTCCAGAGTGGTTGAAACTGCAGTTAAATTAGATATTAAATCTTGGTTTGGATTTAACAAACCATTTTGTTAAGTTGGTAACAAACATTACCACTTATGTTTATGGATTTAACATAAGTGACTCCATTTTGGGCTTCCTTTTTAACAATTCCAAACATCTCCATGAAGAGAGGGCACATGAAGTGTCATATTCACCAGCTGTCCATGGAAACAGTCCTTGGAGAGCCCCCTTGAGTAGGCTGGAGAAAAGGCTGGAATGAAATGTATACATTGATGGCAAATGTTTAAGCCATCAGTGTTTTCAGGGCACATGGACTGCTTTTGCAGAAATCTGCATTGTGATGCTGGTTGTAAATTTAATAACAGGTTAAACTCCACCGAGGCCAGGGAATTGGGAGGAGGTGAGTGGAAGAAATCTTTGTTATTTTTTACAAAAGGCCAGTATGTATGTGCTAGGCACTGTGCTAATAGCTTCAGACCTGATTCTTCAGTTCTCATGGCAACTTAAGGGTGGCTATTATGGCCATCTTCCAAATGAAGATAATATTGGAAAATAAAAACAGAACAGATGCTATTCTGTGACTGTTCTCTCCTGTAAAATAGTAAAACACTTTCTAACCTGTGTAGGAATCCGGCATTTGGAGATGGCTCTCCTATTCTTTAGATTTATGGTCAAGTCGGTAGAGTCCATCTGGGACTGAGGTGGAAATCGATGCAAAGTTGTCATTTTCTGCTAAACCCAACTCTTAAAAACTAAAATAAATCTCAGTCCTCCTTTAACAGTCTTTCTCATTTTCCTCTCAGAAGAGACTATACTCTTGGATGAGCTTGGAGACGAGATGTGTAGCTGGGGAGGGGACAGGGTTTCAAACTCTTCTTCAAGAACAGTTAGCATCCCATGAGCTTCCCTGCATCTATGTCACCTGCTAAGAGGGTTCTCTTTCAACACCCACCTCCTTTCCGCTGCCTCTCTGCCCTTCCACAAAAGTGCTGTTTCCTACCTTGTCCACCCCTCCCCATAGCACTCAGTACTTGGGATCCCATTATTACGCTTAATCATCTACCTTAAGTTAGGTTTCCTTTCAACTGTGCTTGGCTGCGTGGGATTTTTCTCGGTCTGCCTCAGTGTGGCATAAAACACTGCTCAGCAGGACCCGTACGTGAGAGCAGATTTTTCCTTTGAACAAAGTTGTGTGTGAGGCTAACAATTACATGAAGAATTAGAATGCATTTTCCAAGCGTCAAATGCAACCTCTTTCATCAGCTTTATATTTTGTGAAGTTTTCTAGTGCAATCAGATTATTGTTACTAATTATTACCTTCAATGTATGGCAAGTAGGAGAAATAATAATACTAAAAAGCAAAGCTTCATTGTATTGAGGGCTTTCTCTGTACTAAGCCTTCTTTAAGGATTGAAAAAGTATGAATTTACTTAATTCTCACGATCACCCTTTCTTGTAAACAATACCATCATGGCTTTATTTTAGAAAGGCAGAAAGTGAGGCACAATTAAGTGACTTACCCAAGGTCACCTTCCAGGAGGTAGTAAGGCTAGAATTCATATCCAGGCAGTCTTTCTCCAAACTCCTCACTCTTCTTTCACTGCTAATAATTTTAAACTTTTTTTTAAGTTTATTTATTTATTTTTGAGAGAGAGAGAACACAAGCTGGGGAGGAGCAGGGAGAGGGGGAGACACAGAACCCAAAGCAGGCTCCAGGCTCTGAGCTGTCAGCACAGAGCCCGACGTGGGGCTTGAATCATGAGCCGTGAGATTGTGACTTGAGCCAAAGTCAGACGCTTAACCCACTGTGCCATTAAAGCACCCCTCACTGCTAATAATTTTAAAAAATAAACTGCATGGAGCACCTGGGTGGCTCAGTTGTTTGAGCGTCCTACTTCAGCTCAGGTCATGATCTCAGTTGGTGAGTTGAAGCGCCACATCAGGGTCAATGCTGTCAGCGTGGAGCCTGCTTCGGATCCTCTCTCTCTGCTCCTCCCCCGCTCGTGTTCTCTCTGTCTCTCTCAAAAATAAATAAACCTTTTTTTTTTTTAATTTTAAGAAATAAAAAATAAATTATATTTATGAAAACTCATTCTCTTCCATGATCTTGCTGTTTCCTAAGCTATAGATTTCATCTCACTAGCTCTTTTAAGAAAAGGTAACAATACTGTTCATCAAGAAACCCTGGGGGCGCCTGGGTGGCTTGGTCGGTTAAGCGGCCGACTTCGGCTCAGGTCATGATCTCACGGTCCGTGAGTTCGAGCCCCGCATCGGGCTCTGTGCTGACTGCTCAGAGCCTGGAGCCTGTTTCCGATTCTGTGTCTCCCTCTCTCTCTGCCCCTCCCCTGTTCATTCTCTGTCTCTCTCTGTCTCAAAAATAAATAAACGTTAAAAAAAAAATTTGAAAAAAGAAACCCTTTACTCATTCACTTCTTTCTGATTGCACACCCACGATGATATGATGGCCACAGGTTGGCACCTGCTGTTGCTTGGTACTGAGTTCTGCAGACTCTCTTAGCCTCTGGGTCGAATTTCAAAGACTAGGGAGTCAATATGTGTGCTTTTGTATTCCTCTCCCCCATGGCTCAGGGTGCTCCCCCGGAATCCACGGCCACCAGGGAATCCTGTGGGAGGAAAGGGATAGCGCCACAAGCTTTTCCACAAAGGGGTCTGGGTTTGTGAGTCTTGGGAGTGCTTAAAAACACCATGGAGGAAACAAAAAATACAACACTAACAAAACAAACAAAAGATTTACGGGTGTGTGAAGTAGAAAGAAAAGGGCACAGCAATCTTTAAACCAAGGGGCTCTGGAAGGTGTGATGTTGAAGTACAAGAAGCAGGAAGGAAAACATGAAAATCACATTTTTAGAAATAGTTACATTTATAATTTTTGAACATACCCTCTTGAACGAATAGTAGACGGGAGTTCAAAGCAGATTTCCATAGGTTCATTGGTCACGAGAATCTGGCAACTCTGAAAAGGGGAGATTTTTAAATAATGTTTTACTTTTTATTGTTCTTAAAGTTTATTTTTATTTATTTTGAGAGAGATAGAAAGTGAGCTGGGGAGGGGCAGAGAGACAGGGAGACAGAATCCCAAGCAGGCTCTGCACTGTCAGAGCAGAGCCGGACGTGGGGCTCAAACTCATGAACCGTGAGTTCAGGACCTGAGGTGAAGTCAAGAGTTGGTTGCGTGACCAACTGAGCCACCCAGCTTCGCCTAAATAATATTTTAAAATGCATTTTGAGCAAATAGGAATAGGCCTGTTTAAACTCTGTTAACATGTGTTTTAACCTTAATCCACCTTTGTTCTGAAAAGACCTAAAAAGGAGTACATTGAAACAGGCCGGTTCTCATGGGGCACACGAGCCCGGTGACCTTGCTGGTGAGGAGACCATCAGTGACCCGCACCTGGGTGGTGGCACAGCAGTTCAGCGCACCCACACACATCCCGTGGCTCCGGTGGGAGACGGGACCCGCCAGCCCAGGCTCCGCCTGGAATCTAGAATCACTAAGGCTGTTTATCTTGGAACTGGAAATTAGCTCAGAGAATAATCAGTCTAGTGTTTCCCAAGGTGTGTCTTAGGAAATGCCGTTCACTGAGAAGGGGACTCTACTCCCTGAGAGTGAGAAGCTATGGGTTTCATTTAAATAGGTTTCTTTTGCTGTGGGACTCCTCAGAGCCATTAATATGCTAATGTGCTCTGAGAATCTCTAAGAGGGTAGGAGAGGATGAACCCTCATTAAACCCTTTTGGCCATGAACTGCTTTCCACAGTTAATTTTGTGGATCACATACTCCTTGAAGCCTCTGTGTTTCCACAAATGCTGCTCTAAACCAGTATGATAAGTTTAAAAAATAAATTGCATGAGGTGCAATTTACCGATGAGAACACTGAGGTGAAGGGCTGGAGGGTTGGGGTGGGTAGATGTTAGTCACTTACCCGCGACCCCTTCATCCCTTGTGTCAGGATTTAGGACTTAAGGACACTCAGGCCTTTTCACTACACGTGCTACCTTATGAAAAATATGTGATTCCAAATCTGGTAATTGTAGGGTTCTGTATCCTTAGCAACAGAACAACTGAACAATGAGAAGACCAGGGATTACAGTGGTACAGGTAATCAACGTGGCTATTGCACATTTACTCTATTCAGGAAACTGCCCTAATCACGGCAGAGAGTTTGGGAAAAAATGACAGAAACCTGCAAAAACTTTAGAATCCAGTTTGAAAAACAAAATATTTGAGCATTCTTCAAGGGAGCATGACTACCCAGGATATTTGCCAAGTGGGCCAAACAGCCTAATTTGTGGGACCCAGTATGAGATGAAAATGTGGGACCTCTTGCTAAAAAAATTATCAAGAGGGGCGCCTGGGTGGCTCAGTTGGTTGAGCGGCCGACTTCGGCTCAGGTTACGATCTCGCGGTCCGTGAGTTCGAGCCCCGCATCGGGCTCTGTGCTGACAGCTCGGAGCCCGGAGCCTGTTTCAGATTCTGTGTCTCCCTCTTTCTCTGACCCTCCCCCGTTCATGCTCTGTCTCTCTCTGTCTCAAAAATAAATAAATGTTAAAAAAAAAAATTTTAAAAAAAAATTATCAAGAACTTCAAGATGGTGACAGTAGAGCTGTTACCCCAAGCTGAGGGTCAAGGTCAGGGTCCTCTGTGTTCCACAGCTCGAGGCCATGAACCCTGGTGCTGAATGAGTAGGATTGTCAATGAGTACTTTGGGGACTTGGGAAGAGGAAAATCCCCGCAGACTAAACAGTAAAGGCCACAGTGAGATGTTGGATGTTGAGCTGACCCTTAAGGGATTTGTGAGCTGAGGAAAGAAAGGGATTCTGGGCAAATACACAGCACTGGGAACGAGTGTGGTGTTAGAAGACCTGTGAGCAATTTCTTGACAGCCCAGGATGTTCTAGTTGCAGAGCCCATGTACCCAAGGCTAGGAAAGACACAGATAAACTCAGGAAGGCCTGAGATTGCCCTGCACAGGGTGTGTGTGAATTGAGTCCTGCAGGCTACAGGGGCCACTGAGGATCGTGATTGAGGCCAGGACCTGGCAGGACTGGAACAGACCTTGCCAAAGGGCATGGGTGGAGAGGTGACAAGAGTGGGGAGACAGGAAGCCTATGGCCAAAATTAAAGAGAGAAGTGACAGGATTGGGTAATGATGGTGGGAAGGCAGATTGTGTCAACTTGATGCCCGGTTGTTTCTTCAAACAGTCGAGATGTTGCTGTGAAGGTTGTTTTGAGGTGTGATTAACATTTAAATCAGTAGACTTGAGTAAAGTGGATTATTCTTCATACTAAGGGTGGGCCTCATCCAACCAGTTGCAGCTCTCAAGAGCAAAGACTGAAGTTTCCAGAAGAAATTTGGTCCCGAGACTGCAACACAGACACCCTGCCTGAGTCCCTACCCTGCTAGCTTGCCTTGTGGATTTCAGACTTGTGAGCTCCTACAATCGCAAGCTAAGCCAATTCCTTAAAATTCTCTCTATGTATCTCTCTATCTCTATCTCTATCTCTATCTCTGTCTCTGTCTCTATCAATCTCTATCTCTATCTATCTCTATCTCTATCTCTGTCTATCTCTATCTCTGTCTCTGTCTCTGTCTCTATCTCTATCAATCTCTATCTCTATCTCTATCTATCTCTGTCTATCTCTGTCTCTCTATCTCTATCTACCTATCTATGTACATATAGATATAAGATCTCCTGTTGGTTATATATATATATCCCCTGTCACTTCTGTTTCTCTGGAGCACTCTGACTGGTACACACAGGGACTATGGGAGCTTCACTCTGACTGGTACACACAGGGACTATGGGAGCTACAAGGAAATGGAATGGACAGACCTGGCAAAACGCTGCATCATAATGACTGATGGGCGATAAGGAATGAGCCAGAAGGAACAATGGGCTTATTTCCAGCCCCTGGAAGTGGGCCCACTGGAGAAGGACCAAACTGTCAACAGAAATGGGGAATGTCAGGAGAAAGGGGCAGTTTTCATGTCCACTGGACATTCGGACAAACAGAAAAGGGATTGGCTGGCATCTGTTGCTTTTTGTCTAACATCTTGAGCACCTGAATAATGATGGTTCTTCACTGCCCCCAAACTACTGGTTTCATCTGTAGCTGCTGGTTCCTGACAGTGACCATTTGGTGAGATATTGAGCAGAGTCACACTCCCTCTGCTCACCAGGCCGGATCACTCTTGGCAAGCCTCCATCAGGTTGAGGTTGTGCCTGACATTAGCAATGAGAAAGAGAACTAAGGTTTAACACACCTTTGGTTCTGGTACCTGTCCCCTTTTCTCTCAGTTAAAAGGGCAGAGGGAAGAGGCAGAGTTTGAACACCCAGGGGGTGAACCAGTGGGCAAGAGGAGGCCTCTGTCCCGTGGCGCATCTTGCCAACCCCAGTTAGTGCTGGCGCTGCGCCTACCTCTTCCCCAGAATTTATGAGTTTCTACAGACATGCTTAGCTCCTAGTGGAACACTGGTAATGCCGGTAAGCAGATGTCAGAAGCGAAATAAAAACGAACCAAAGCAAAAGGAAACTCAACCAGAAAAGCAACAGAGAATAATTAATATTCCTTGGGCAACACACAGTGAAGGCAAACAAAGGATTAATTCCCGCAGTGTTGATTTAGAAGATTATCTGGGCTGCTCAGAAAGGTCAGGTTTGGGTGCAGATGCATTCTAAAGTAAATGGGGCGGGGTGGGGGGTAGGCAGGTTCCTTACAGAGGAAACAGATTAGCAGGCCACACCTTCGTTAACAAAGTCACGATTATTTTCTACAATATTTACAGGAACAATTTGGCAGATGGTATTGTTCAAAAGAGGCATAAGTAGGAAATCTCTTTCCTAGTCTCCCTTGGGAGGCATTCTTACAAAGCCAGTTTATTGTCTCTTATAAAAATAGTCTCAATTTGTGCAATTAGGTGAAGAAATAAGAGCATCACTTTACCCTGTCCTGTCTGCCTTTGCTAAGATGGGGCTTAGTAAGTCCTTCCAAGTGGAAATTCTTTATTTCCAAAAATTTCCCTCACATGTCCCTCCAGCTCCTACTCCCTGAATAAATATGTTCTGAATGGCATGATAATCTGAGATCTCTATCATGGCTCCTTATGTGATATGTCTCAGGTCTTTATCCTGGCCACTTTTTATCTATATATAATCCCATTTGGCTAAAGTCCCTCTTAGAATATGATGGCCAGGGTGCCTGGGTGGCTCAGTTGGTTAAGCATCTGACTCTTGATTTCAGCTGGGGTCGTGATCTCACAGTTGTGAGATGAAGCCCCGCATCAGGCTCTGCACTGACAGCACAGAGCCTGCTTGGGATTCTCTCCCTCCCTCTCTGCCCTTCCTCCACTCACCCTCTCAAAATAAATAAACATTTATAAAAAAATAAATAAAATAGGATGGCCAGAATTCAGTATAGTACTTCAAAAGTAGCCTCCCCGGGGGCGCCTGGGTAGCTCAGTTGGTTAGGCGGCCAACTTCAGCTCAGGTCATGGTCTCGTGGTCTGTGAGATCGAGCCCCAAGTCGGCTCTGTGCTGACAGCTCAGAGCCTGGAGCCTGTTTCAGATTCTGTGTCTCCCTCTCTCTGACCCTCCCCTGTTCATGCTCTGTCTCTCCCTGTCTCAAAAATAAATAAAACGTTAAAAAAAATTTTTTTTTTTTAAAAGTAGCCTCCCCGTGTGGACTTTGGCTTATCGCTGTAGGAGCACTTTTCTTCTGCAAGGAGGCTAAATCTAGATTCACTGTTTGTAGGCCTTGTTATTTTTTGTTGGTTGTTATAAGTTCCTTGCTCAGCACTATAGCGTAGGGGTTGGAGTCAGATAGGATTGACATCAAATTTTCTTTCTACCTTTTATAATTATATGATGCTGGTCAGTTTTTTTTATTGTTTTTTGTTTTTTCCCCTGAGCTTTGATTTCTGTATCTCTACAATTAGAGTAATACTACCAACCTCATACAGTTGCTAGGAATGGAATGAGATATTCTAACACACCCAACTGAACCTGCAGCAGGTTACTGTTCAATACATGGCAGCCTTGGAGCTGATGACAAAGAAACCTTTTTCCTTCCTTGATAAGTTACCTAGGTCAAGGTCAAGAGAAAGCCAGAGGCGCTAGTGTTTATTTATGATCTTTGGCAAAGATTTCATAAATCTCCAAAGCATGTGGCCTCCTTAACAGCACAGAGATGTGGGCAATGACACCCCAGGGGCATGGATGAGGGGCTTTTTATTCTATATCCTGTGCTGCCCAACGTTATCACCAGCAGTAAAATGCTTAGAAGGCAACTGGCCAGATTTACACTTAACAAATCTGGGAGACAGAACTAAAACCTTGGTTTTCAGACACAGACTTAAAGAGATTTTAGCTAGTTAATCAGATCAGTGCTCATAATGAGAGGAAATTGAACAGGGGTGTGAAGATAAATGAAGGCCACCCAAGTGAAAATAAGCAGAAGCTGTTTATTGAGAGTGTGCTACAGCTGGGGAGTCAGCCACTACCACAGGGCTTCGGCAGGGACTTAAAGGCAGGCAGAGGGGAGGCTTTGTGGCAGGAAGAGGAAAGGCTTCAGGTGCATGCGGCTGGAGGGAGTGATAGCAGGGCGGACTAGAAGGGGGTTTATCGTGCGATTGATTGGTTAGGGAGACATATGTGGCTTCCTCCGGTTTGATCCTAATTTGAGAGCAGGAAACATGAGGACAATTGGAGAATTTTTAATCAAGTCCTGGTCATTTTGGAGCCAATTGCTACAGGAGTTATTGTTTGGTTTTCTGGGCTGGTTACTGCAGGTTGTGAGTCAGAGATCTGTTTTATATATACATGGTTCGACCAATGTCCGTTTGTATGTTCAGTCTCTGAGAGATAAACAAAGCCCTCCTGTTAATTCCCTGTTTTCACCATCTGCCTCCCCACAGATGGTTTTTAGAATCCCAGATAGGTGTCGGGGAGCCTGTTCCAAGGACTGGAAGAGGGTCCCCTGACTGTGGGTTAATGCATGAAATCCCGGCACCTCTTCAGTGCCTGGCACATACTAGATGCTTAAAATTGTTTTATCCAATGAATGCATGAATTACCAAACGAGAGCGTGTTCAGTAACCACGTGAGGCTTAAAGCCACTTCGCAGGAGAATTAGGAATCGAAGATGGAATTCCAGAGGAAAGGGCTTACGTCTGTGTGAGCAAGAAGCTTCTAACACTGGAGCCTTCCAGCGATGGACAGGCCAACCCCGTGAGAGAGTTAGCCCCCTGTTGTGGGCAGGGGCTACATGGTCACCTCCCTGGGATTCGGTGGAGGGAATGTTGGAGACTGAAGGTGGTGCGGCGTTACGGGACCACGTATTGAAGGGCAAGGAAGAGATGGCCAGTCTGGTTTCTTCATCACAGCTGACACGTGAGCTCAGTGAGTGTGAGCGAATATCATCATCGTTATCCTCAGCACTTCATACATGGTACCTCTGCATCCCCATCTGACTTCCGGTCCACGGTGCAGACGTGTGCCCCCCAGAGCCTGGCCTCACACTCACTCTGAATGTTGGGCCTGATGACAGAGCAGTGTCCTTCCCCAAAAGCTGGTGACGCCAATTGGGGAACATTTCTGACGTTGCCCTCGTGATGGTGAATTACACTATTCTGAAAATAAGTTATTGTCTGCATAAAAATACCACTTTAAACCATGGAGTTTTGTTTTGTTTTTAATATTGAGGTAAATATCTTCACTAGAAAAGCTTGTGGAATACATACATACAAATTTTGTTTCCTTTAACAAAAGTTTATTAAAAACGTTTCACTGGATTCCTTTGAGGGCTTAGTCAGACCTAGGAAATGCATTGATTTTAACAACTCTATTTAAAAAGACTCATTTAGGTGAATTTTATTTTCCCACTTTTTTTTTTTTTTACTTCATGGCTTTCATATTTTAATTGGAAAAAATTGGAATGTATTATCTTGATACAATGATTTTTGAGAATACTACTCATACCCATAAATCATTCCACATACTTCAACTATTACAGCTCAAGCATCTTTTATTATAATTAGCTGTCACTTCAGTCCTTTTTTGTTGAATTCACCAAAATATAACTGTCATAGTCTTAAAAACCTTTCCTGAAGCTTAATTCCCCCTAGAAACTGTGCGTGGAAAATTAGCTCCATTGTCTTGCAGCTTTTATACCGTGGCCTTCTTACTCCCCACCCACCAACTGCTAAACTATGTTGTTATAGTCAGAGTAAAATGTACCATATTTGACCTTAAAAACAGCCTAAAAATATTCTTCTACTTATTTTTTTTAACATTGATTTATTGTTGAGAGACAGAAAGAGACAGAGCATGAGCAGGGGAGGGGCAGAGAGAGAGGGAGACACAGAATCCGAAGCAGGCTCCAGGCTCCGAGGTGTCAGTGCAGAGCCTGATGTGGGGCTTGAACCCACGAACTGTGAGATCATGACCTGAGCCGAAGTCGGACGCTTAACTGACTGAGACATCCAGGCGCCCCAGTACTCTTCCACTTCTGAATTATTTGCCTGTGCTGCTGGATATGTTTATTCTCGAAATGGTGGTTCTGAATGTCATTCTTAGAGGCCTGTGGGAGAAACCATGCTTCATAGTAACACAAGATTAAGGTAAACCAAACACAAAGACACAAATGTTCATCGGTTCCTAGTTTTCAGTAAGAGCTTCAGACTTCTTAAAAATTTCCCACAAACATTGATTTCTTTGCTCCTCACAGCTGCCCTGTGAGATACACAGGACTGCTTTAGAAATTTCATTTACAGATCAGGAAACTACCTCCAAGAGGCTAACTGAAAACATGTCCCGGAATTATTCCATCAGTTAGCATCAGAGTTACGGCAACCCAAACCTTCCGGTTTATGTAACACTCCTTTGCCTGGGCTACACTCTTTTTCTTACTCAATAATTGTCTGAGTCAGTGATCCAAACACATAGCAACATCCCACATTTACAGTAATATCCCAAAGATCTAGAAACTCAATATCTGAGAGCCGGCTCTAACTGGAATAAACCAAGAACCAAAGAATATACAAAAAGACCGCACCCAGCCTTTTCCTTACTAGAACACCCTGTAGGACTTATAACAGATCTGTTTTTTCTTCGGTTCACCACAGGTTTAATGAATACCCAAATTGTGGCCAATAAGAAGTCACAAATCAGAGGGGCGCTTGGGTGGCTTAGTCGGTTAAGCGTCCGACTTCGGCTCAGGTCATGATCTCAGGTCGAGAGACATGTCGGGCTCCGTGCTGCCAGTTCAGAGCACAGAGCCTGCTTCTGATTCTGTGTGTGTATGTGTGTGTCTCTCTCTGTGCTCCCCTGCTCATGGTCTGTCTCTCTCTGTCTCTCAAAAATAAATAAGCATTAGCTTTGGGATGCAGCGAAGGCAGTCCTGAGAGGAAAAATAAATAAGCATTAAAAAAAATTTTTTTTAATAATAAAAAAAAAGAAGTCACAAATCAGAGAAGAACAGTGACAGCTCAGACAAGTGACAGCTGTCCACAGGGCAGGAAGAAACACTGACCATTAAAAGCGACACATAGATTTGAAATTCCAGTACTCACGAAAGGGAAAACTCTGTCTACTCACTGCTTCCTATTCAAAATGCAAGAAGCATGCTTAAACTTCTTAGCAGGGGCACCTGGGTGGCTCAGTTGGTTAAGCATCTGTCTTTGGCTCATGTCATGATCTCACAGTTTGTGAGTTTGAGACCCACATCCAGCTCTCTGCTGTCAGCACAGAGCCTGCTTCAGATCCTCTGTCCCCCTCTCTCTCTGCCTCTCTCCTGCTCGTGTTCACTCTCTCTCTCTGTCTCTCTCTCAAAAATAAATAAATATTAAAAAAAATTACAAAAACTTTTTAGAGAGCAGTCCATCAGAGTAGCTGAAGTCTTCGTCCCTGGAGCTGTCAGCCCCAGGCCATTTGGATCTCTAAAGCAGACCTGTCCAATAGAGATATACTGCAAGCCATTACATAAGCATTATACATAAGCCACTAATGAGAGCCACATATGTAATTTAAAATTTTCTACAAGCCACAGAAAAATGTAAAAGAAGAAAGTCAAATTGATGTTAGTCGATGTCATATAATCTCAAATATCCTAAATATGGTTATTTCAACAAGTCATTAATACAAAGCATTTAATAATGAGATATTTTACCTTTTTTGGCATGACAGTGCATCTCAGGTCACCGAAGCCAAATGTCAAATGCTTCATAACTGCATGTGACTACTGGCAATCTTGATGGCACAGGTCTCAAGCATCCCTTCTCTTTAATTAGGAAGCCGACTCTGTTTTTTCTAAGTTAATCACAAGCGAGAAGAGCTAAGGTATTTCCTCTGAAGAGCTGGTTTTGTATCAGGCAAACAAACCCACTTCAGTCGGAAGGCTGCTCCTGTGACACTGTAGCGTCCTCGAAAGTCAGATGGCGGAGGACGCCCCAGGCGCGTCAGGACTTTGAAGTTGCAAAAGCCTTTCACGCCATCAACACATGGCCCTGATGAGAACTGCTCATTCTGACTTTCACATTTATGGATTATGCTCTGCCTTCTTATAAAAGTGATTTTGATGTTGTTCTCAGAAGGCAAATGTTTATAATCTTTATCTGCCAAGAGCTTTCAGCAGACAACATCTACAAGTTGCTTTGCCTGCTGCATACTGGTGTCATTTGCCCGCTACATCGTTTCCGTTCATTCACTCAGCAGACATTTCTGTAGGGTCTCCTTTGTGCTAGGCTGTCCCGAATGTTCTGGAGGTACGGAGATGCGGGAGCAGGGTCCCTTCCCTTAAGGAGCTCACATACACGAAGAAGAAAACCAAGTGAGTGCATATTTATAATACAGCTTGATATGTGTGTGATCATCTCAGATTGGGGGAGGGGCCAGGATCGGTGAGCTGACCCCGAAGGGTACGTGGAGGGGAGCCACATGAAGAAAGAGGAGAAAGGTTTTCCTTTGCGTGGAGGTGGGAGCAGGCAGGCCTGGTTCATAGAAGAGGCGGTCGCCCACCTGGCTGTTACAATGATGCCTTGAGTGGAGAGAGGAGAGGGGGGGGCTTGGGGCCTCGGGTGTCGTGCAGAGAAGTGTGGACTCGGTCTAAAGTTTTTTTAGAAAGCTTCAGGAAGTGGACAGGAAGCATGGAGACCGGAGGAAAGGGCACCCCTGTGGCGGATGCTGCGGATGTGGGGCAGGGAGGGCCCCGGGGAAAGTGCAGTCCTGAACCAAGTCCCTGGCAATAAGGAGAAGCCAGAGGGGCCCCAGGCTGGCTCGCCACCAGTCTCCACTGTGGACTCTTGCTGTCACAGTCCCCTGAAAGAAGGCTGAGGTTGGGTCAGGGACTCATGAGTCAGATCCGCGCATGTGTTCTGTAAACAAAGAAAGCCCCCTCACATTATGTGCACACAAGTGAGTATGGGTGCACACATACACAGAAAGGGACACGCAGCAAACTGTTCACAGCGATGGCTCTGGAGAGAGAGCAGAAACAGAGGAAGAAGGGCCTTTGCTTACTCTCTGGAGACATCCACGCTGCTTCAAACTATTCCTTTGTAAGTGTTTAGTAAATATATATATTTAAATTGAGTGAGATTTTAATACGCTTCTTTTTAAAAAAATTTTTTTAGTATTTATTTTGAGAGAGAGAGAGACAGAGCATGAGCAGGGGAGGCGCAGAGAAGAGAGGAAGGCCCAGAATCCGAAGCAGACTCCAGGATCTGAGCTGTGAGTACAGAGACCTATGTGGGGCTTGAACTCACAAGCCGTGAGATCATGACTTGAGCCGAAGTCAGATGCTCAACTGACTGACCTACCCAGGCGCCCCTAAATTGAGTGATACTTTAAAATATATTTAATTTTAATTCAATGTAGTAATTGCATATGATACAATAAGCACTTACTGTGTGTGTGTGTATGTAGTGTGTATATGTATGTATATATGTGTGTGCGCATATGTAGAGAGAGGATATAGATTATAGTTCTATCATGGTGTGACGCATGGCACGTAGAACTATAATTACCCTGGCCTGTGCTTAGGGTCCATCATTAAAGCCCTTTGTTGCTTCCAGTTATAAGATGAGTAAGTTCTGGGGCTCTAATGTGGGGACTATAATTAGCAATAGTGTATTGTACACTTGAAAGTTGCTAAGAGAATGGAACTTAGCAACAACAAAAGGTAAGTGTGTGAGGTGATGGATGTGTTAATTAACCTTATTATTGTAATCGTTTCACAATATATGCAGATATCAAACCATCCCTTTGCACTCCTTAAGCTTACACAGTGTTACAGGTCAATTGTGTTTCGGTAAATCTAGAACACAGCTTTCCGATGTCCCAAGCTCCTGAGAGCTTGACGGTAAGGATGACAGTCGGGAGTATCTTTGATGGCTCTGACCATGTATAAACACAGACACAGTTGAGGCACCTGGGGGGCTCAGTCCATTAAGCATCTGACTCTCGGTTTTAGCTCAGCTCATGAGCTCACAGTTCGTGAGATCAGGCCCCACGTCGGGCTCTGTGCTGATGGCGAGGAACTTGCTTGGGATTCTCTCTCTCTCTCCCTCTATCTCTACCCCTCCCCAGCTGTCTTTCTCTCTCTCTCTCAAAATCAATAAATAAACTTAAAAATAGTTTTTTTAAAAAAGCACAGACACAATTTTTTTTCAGATTTGTTCACTAGTGAAATTTCAAAGATTGTGTTTGTCTCCTAGCTCTTTTTTTTTTTTTAATGCACAGGACAAATTAATGTGAATTCACTCACTTCCGTTTAGGTAACAGTTTTGCCTGTGCCAACCGTAGCCTCAAAACAAGCAGGTAACAACAACAAAAATAGCTCAGACAGCTTTAATAGTCTTTAATATTATGAATAATGTATTTTATAATTATAATTCTATAATATTGCCTATAATTATAATTCTATATTATCCTCTGCCTCAATGCCCCTCTGGTTCTCACTTAACTCATCGCCTTCACATAACACAAATTCCCATTCACCCTCCTCTCTCTTGGCCCCTGGACTCATTCACTTGGGCCTCAACCCATTTTTGAGTCACATGTGTTAACTCCGGCCTTTGAATTCTTATTTATCCATTTCTGAACTTAGACTCTGAGCAAAGCATAGGATTCATAACAAGATGATTAGGCTTTTTCCCTTTATTTCATATTCAGTGATCTTCTCAGGAGGCGCTTTTCTTGGGGAGGAAGAAGGCAGATTTCTTGTGAGTCTGGGTAGAGGTCCCCAGACAGAGGCCTCGTGAAACGCAGAGGCACACTGGGCATGGAAGGGGCCAGGAAGCTAGTTCTCACTGCCTCTTCAGCTTTGAAATGCCTGCCAGACAATCTGAGAGATTTCATCTAAAACAGATGGAAAACACCATATTTAAGGCAGCCGTAATGTTTTTATTTTCAAGTTATTTTTAGTTGGCATTGTCAGTTTCTTGGCATTTACACCCAGAACCAAGAATAAAGAGACAGAAGTTGCTGAAGAGAAGACATGCCTCAGCCGCTGAAACATAAGCAGCACAGGAGAAGAGGCTAAGAAAGTGGTGAGAAGGGCTTTGGGACATTTTCCGAGAGAAAGCAGTTCATTTTGTGGATCTCTACTTTCTTTGCCTTCTTCTACCAGAAATCCCACAGAGAACTCCCAGAACTGGTGAAGGGAAAGACGGTGTAACTCCTGACGTCGAACTCAGGCAGGTTCCTCACCAGTGACCAGCTGGGAGGCTCACTCCTGCCTGAGCCGAATGTATTGATGAATCTCTCTTTTTCTTAGAAAGTCTTCCTAAATTTGGCCCCCTTCCCAAACCTGCCATCCATCATTCCACATTCTAGAACAAACATTCTAATAGGCCCTCGGAAAACTTCGGTAGACACTGAAAACCTCATGATTACTGGGTACCCATTCCATCAGAGAACAGAAATGTGAGAACCCTGACCCTTGGGCTCAGGCACTGCCAGGGGGTCTGGGACACGAGGCAGGCCCCCTCTGTGGGTGCCATATCTCGATTGCCCGTGGAGGACGGTGGGCTTGTCTCCTTAAGGCCAGAACTCACTGAAGATGTTCAAAAGATTTATTTTGTCTTTGTTTTTTTTTCTAAGTACTTCCACAGCTTGTTTGCGTCTCAGAAGATAAAATGCAGATGAAATGCTTTTACAGCAAATACCCTGACAATGAAGACTTTTGAAGGATAACCAGCCCTGTTGGTTGTCTGTACTTAGTGTATGAAACAGTTTCTTACACATTAATTTATCTCATCCTCTCACTGCTGGGGAAGGAGACAGGGGCCTGTGTTACTGTCCTGGGGTCCTAGGTGTGGGACTGAGGTCCAGAAACTCTAAGTGATCAGCCCATGGACTCGGTTCTGGGAAGTGTGTACCTGGAGGCTGGTGTTCTGCTCTTCTGTGTTTCTTCCAAAAGGACCCTGGTGTTCCTCACCCAGGCGACACCTTGATGAATGGCCATGGAAAAATGATTTATTGTTCCAATTATCTAACATTGTCTACAGTGAATGAACAATGAAGTAAATGCTTCCTTTGGTGCCAATCACAGAAGCAGGTGATATGTAGTGGCCCCAGCTGCGGGGGGCCATCCACAAGGTGGGCGTCTCTGTGGGGAGAGTGTCCTCCTTCACGGAATTTTTTCTCACTCGCCAGCAGTGAGGGACTCAGACAAAAGAGCTTCTCAAATTTTCAGACTGTTCCAGAGCAATGTGATATTCTATGAGACCTTCCCAAACGGAGAAGAGTGAACAATTATTTCTGCTTTTCTCTCCATTACCTTAATTGACTCATTCACTCACTCATTTTATCTAGACCATCCCAGACACTGGAGATGAAAATAGACCAGGGAAAAATAATAGCCTTGCCTTCAGCGAGCTTACAGTCTGATGGGAGAGTCAGTCTACAGACCAAGTAAGCAAAGGAATAAGATCATTGTGGTGATGGATGCCAAGTACAACAACGAGGGAGTTGTGACAGATGATAATGGGAAGAAGGTATCGGGGGACAGAGAATTCCCAGAAAAATCAGTGACTGGCAGAAAGCCTGGAGAACTTTCTAGCTTGGCTTTTGGAAGACCGTGGACTAGAGCTGGCGAGACAGGTGGGAACTCGGGCACTCCCTCTTCTGGATTCTTTTACGTCCTAGAGATTCTGTGGTCTGTACCATCCCTGCTTTCAGTTTGAGGACTTCGGCATCTTCAATACTTCAGGCAACCCACTGAACTGCCTGCATCCCTAAGCCTAGTGTTTTGCTGCCCTCAGCCTCCCTCCCTTAACCTGAAACACCTTTGCCATGCATCCCACCAACATAGTTATCTGCAGCGGGTGCTCAGTGATCGGTCCTGGGACTCCTCATCCCGCACTGGCGTCTTCCTGCTTCCGGCTTCCCCCTGTTGCCATTAATACTGAACTCCACCGCAGACTCACATCCCTAAGTTAATCATACCCCCTTCCTCAGACACCCCCAGCCACTCGCCTCAGCCTGACAGTCAAAGCTCTCCTCAAGTTTCACTCCTGCCCCTCTCCTAACGGCACCTCCCATGAGCCCACGCACCAGCCGCACAACAGCCACACAACGTGACTACTCCCTGGGCAAGATTCATGTTTCTCTTCTCTGTGTCTCTGCACATGCTGTTTCCTCTGCATGGAATGCTTTCCCCTCTCATGCTGCCTGGGGGCATTTCTACCTGGCATGTGCTCAGAGATGTAATGAGATATATACAGAGGTATAGGAGCTATATAAAGAGGTGAGAAATATGCAGAGGTGTATTTATAGTGGCTAAAAAGGAAAGACAAGGTATTGACCTATGAATGTGACAATAGAACACGGTAAAATAACTTCGCTCCATGCACTTAATGAAATACCATGAAGGTATTAAATATTATGTCCTCAAGAAATATTTAAAAATAAAACCACCAACTTTCAAAATGCTATATGCAGAAGGACATATATAGTATGTACATATGTATATAATATGTGTACCTATATATCTGGTATATTAAAGGTGTATATATCAGTTATGAGCATGTTCAGCAGCAAATGACAACAAAAACTCTCACTGGCTTAAGTAGGTCTGAGCTTGGTTGTTTTACACAACAAAATGTGTACGTGTAAGCAGTTCCGGGCAGACGTGGTACCTCAGTGATACCATCAAGGACCTGATTCTGTCTTTCGGCCTTTATTCTCGTGTTTGTGGCATCATGGTCAAAGGCAGCTGAAACCGGTCATTCTCTCATCTGCACTCTGGAAAGCTATTCTCAGGGAAGACAGTGGTTCAAGGGCAGAGGACAGAGGAGTTCCTCTTACTAAGAGTTCAAGTCTTTATTTGGGGAGGGGGATCTTCCCAGGCTCTTCTCTTGAATCCCCTTGGTTCCATGTGGCCATGCCCAGCTGGGGAGAAGAGGTTGTGGCTGGTTGCTGTGTCAACTATCTGACAGGTTGGACAGTGGATATGTACGGGGGAGTCACTTAAACATTGGTTTTATTTTCTTTGGATACTGGAATAAATGTTACTTTGACTTCAGTGAAAAATTAAGCATTTTAATAAGAAACTTTAGGGGCACCTGGGTGGCTCAGTCGGTTGAGCATCCGACTTCGGCTCAGGTCACAATCTCGCGGTCCGTGAGTTCGGGCCCCACGTCGGGCTCTGGGCTGATGGCTCAGAGCCTGGAGCTTGCTTCTGATTCTGTGTCTCCCTCTCTCTCTGCCCCTCACCCGTTCATGCTCTGTCTCTCTCTGTCTCAAAAATAAATAAACGTTAAAAAAAAAATTAAAGAAAAAAAAAGAAACTTTAGCCGTCATATTTCATCACAAGTGTCCTCTCCTCTTTAAAATGTTCATTTTAGGGGCACCTGGATGGCTCAGTCAGTTGAGCGACCAACTTCGGCTCAGGTCATGATCTCGCGGTCTGTGAGTTCGAGCCCCGTGTCGGGCTCTGTGCTGACAGCTCAGAGCCTGGAGCCTGCTTCTTATTGCATGTCGCCTTCTCTCTCTGCCCCTCCCCCGCTGATGCTCTGTCTCTCTCTCTGTCTCAGAAACAAACATTAAAAAAATTAAAGTGTTCATTTTAATACGTGGATAATATGCTTCTTTGTTTACCTCAAATAGTCTGTGGAAAGCGATAGATTCCAGACTTGGAAAACCACGCATTCAAATCCCTTGTGCATCCATAACTGTTTGAAAACCTCAGTTTCCTGATCTGAAAAGGGGTGATTTTTACTATTTTATGGGACTTTTGTGAAGATGACATGAAGTTAAATGAGAAAGTAGAGAAAGGTCTGAGTAGCTTTTCAATTAACTGGTTCTCTTTCTCCTTCTGAAAATTCACAAACCATATCTTTCTCACGCTACCTCAATTTTGCCTTCTAGGTTAGCAGTTTGCATAGTTTTTCATTTTTCAGCTTTCCCTTATGAAAAGCAATGACTATACCTTTAAAAATACATATTCCTTACACAATATAGAATAAGTGCCTAGCACACACGTGACCAACCAGTACATTAAAATTCTATCCATATTTTATTAAAAATATTTCAGTTTCCATCACAGCATAACTGCCAAGAAACTGACCCTATCGTTTCTTCTTCCACACTCTGGGTTGTGATGTGGGTAATGAATTGTAATTGTCGCCAAGCACCTGTTTATGGGTAATCACTCTCAGTTATGCTGACAGATGCCAGCTCCATAATCATCCTCAAGAAGCCACAGGGGTCTAGGGTCTCTTGGAATACTGTCAACACCCCAAGCTGTGAGGCTTTTCCATTCTTTCCAAAGAAGAAAACAAGTAGAAGAATCTCAAGTTAAACTTAAAATGCCATCCTTAAAAATAAAAAAGCAGAGAGGCATATTCTTTTAATCTTGTTTCAATGATCCAGTGTAGCTTAGCAAAATGGAAAGACACCCATTAAAGTTGCCATTGGGGGCATCAAGAGACCATTAAGGGGATCATGAGAATGATTTTGACAAAGTTTGTCTTCTGTAATATCTCTGTGCTCCAGGCAAGCCTCACACAGCTGTCTTATCTGAAAATAAATCAGAATCTTGTTTATGGCCATCTAGAAAATAGCTGTAGTTATTTTTTGCCCTCCTACCCCCAAATCAAAACTATGAAAAGAACATACAGTACTCACAGTTTGTTTTATTAATATTCCTGGTTGTAATTTTCCTAAATAATACATGTATCTATTTATTATTCACTGTTAGAAGTTTACAATCTGATAGATTGATAACTGCTTTCACCCAGCTTCTTTCTCCCTGTCTATAGTTCCTCATTTCTCAGAAGCTCTTGGCCCGTGGTGGGTTTCCATTGCATTTGGCAAATGAAGCATCATTCATTATGGTAGCAAAGTGGGCTGGGCCAGCCGGTTAGGACACAGCCTCGTGCATTGCAGGAGCACACTGATGGATGTGTGTGTTCCCGGGTGGATTCCAAATGACAGAACATAGGCAGCCAGCTGTCTCAGTAAGCCACCATTGCTCAGGTCTTCAATCATTGCTTTGTGCAGCATGATGCTGAGTAAGGCAGTCAAGCTACTTTCCTTAAGAAGCCGGCTGTAGCTGGAGAGAAAACATGGGAATTGGGGGGGGGGGGGGGCGGTGTGGCTGGGCTTGGTAGGGAAGTTCTGCGGTCCACTGAGGCTCTGACTGTTGGATCACATCTTTCATCTCAAGAATCCGTTTTTCTAATCCCATGTGAAAAATAGCCAAGTACTTTCATGCCTCATGCCCTTCCCATGCACAGGTCTTCTTTTTTTCTGACACTTGCTTTTTTTCTAAAAATGCAGTGGGATTTGAGTTCCAGCAGGGGAGAAGGAACTTACTCAAGTTTTACTCAAACTTCAAGTTTTAAAATCCTTTGAATCGTAACTTCTCAGAGTCAGAAAATAGCAGAGCGGTGATTTCCAAACTGTACTGTGGTTCCCCTGGAACACTGCAGCAAATTCACAGAGGTGCTGGAGGGTATTTTAAATTTCAAGGAAAACACAGAAAAATCTGTTGGTATGGTCACCACATAAGTTACTGTCTCAAATTAGTTCATAACTTCAACATTCTTTGTGAATCTCGGTTTCTGTGATTGCTGTGATAAAAAGCACGTACTAGGCAAAAACCTCTGTTTTAACAGGAAATTTAACAGGGTCTCATCTGACTCCAAGGTTTGAGAAGTTATGTCAAACAGGTGCACACATCCCATTAATAAGTAATTTTGGTTATTTGGAAGGGAAAAAAAATAGTGTTTCTTGTAATTTCCATGTACATTAAAATTTTTTTCTTATGTTGTGGTTTTTGTTTTTGTTTTTTCCTTTTATGTTTTTTGTTTTTTGGTTTTTTTGTTTGTTTGTTTTTTGTTTTGTTTTGTTTTGTTTTGTTTTGTTTTGTTTTTTTGAGATACAGAGAGCAAGCAGGTGAGGGGCAGAGAGAGGGAGACACAGAATCCGAAGCAGGCTCCAGGCTCTGAGCTGTCAGCGCAGAGCCCAACACAGGGCTTCAACCTACAGATGGTGAGATCATGACCTGAGCCAAAGTCAGACACTTAACCGACTGAGCCACCCAGGCTCCCCTTTGTGTACATTTTTTAGAAAACAGCTGGTAAGGGGGCAGCTGGGTGGCTCAGTCTGTTGAGCTTCTGACTCTTGACTTTGGCTCAAGTCATAATCTCAAGGTTTGTGGGTTCGAACCCCGTGTTGCGCTCTGTGCTAATAACAGTGTAGAGCCTGCTTGGGATTCTTTCTCTCTCCCTGTCTCTCTGGAAACAGGGAATATACCGTTTGCAGAGAATTCGAAAGCAAGAAGACTCACAAAAAGTCAGTTTGGTTCGCCTTGTGCCAGTGATTCTAAACCAATTCAACCATCATTCCTTAACAGGTGGAGGGCTTCACCTCCTTGGCACATGTGTGGACGTGCACGTTCTCTCTCTAAAAATAAACTTAAAAAACTAAAAAGTTAGTAGGCTGTTAGGATATAAATAAAAATTAAGTCACTTGGACCTATTTTCTTAATAAATCAAACTCTAGGTGTTGCTTTTGGCCTAGGGGTCTGTGCAGCAGTTACTGAGGCACTAGGGGTGCTTGATCAGAGCAAGTTTGGGAACCTCTGCCCTAGTTTTCATCTAATCCAATTCATCTAGACACCTATTTGATGACTTTAAAAATATTTAATGAGGAATGGTGTTTTAATAAAATATTTAAACTACAGTACAGCAAAACATACTGTAGTTTATAACCAAATGCTCTCATTAGGGGAAATTGCAAATTATGTTAAAAACTGAATGCTTAAGTTAGGGATGGCATGAATGGACATTATATTAAAATTTAACTTAACTTTTGCTCTTTATCCTAACCAAATTAAGGTAAAATCAAATAAAACCTCCATCACCCTTTCCTTGCTGTGGTGGCTTTCTATTAGCCCTCAGTCGTATTTGAGAATTTGGGAACAAAGACTATCACAGTGTCAAATGACATGTAAGGAAGGGATGGAAGGAGAGGAAGGAATGAGTCCTGGCGATGATGATGTAGATGTGGATGTGGATAGGGGCACCTGGGTGGCTCAGTCGGTTAAGTGTCCGACTTTGGCTGAGGTCATGATCTCACAGTTCGTGGGTTTGAGTCCCACATCAGGCTCTGTGCTGACAGCTCACAGCCTGGAGCCTGCTTGGATTCTGTGTCTCCTCCTCCTCTCTTTGCCCCTCCCATGCTGCTCATACTCTGTCTCTATCTCTCCATAATCATAAATAAGTGTTATTTTTTTAATATATGAAATTTATTGTCAAATTGGTTTCCATACAACACCCAGTGCTCATCCCAAAAGATGCCCTCTTCAATGCCCATCACCTCCCCCCCCTTCCTCCCACCCCCCCATCAACCCTCAAAAATTGTTCTCAGTTTTTAAAAGTCTCTTATGCTTTGGGTCTCTCCCACTCTAACCTCTTTTTTTTTTTCCTTCCCCTCCCCCATGGGTTTCTGTTAAGTTTCTCAGGATCCACATAAGAGTGAAAACATATGGTATCTGTCTTTCTCTGTATGGCTTATTTCACTTAGCATCACACTCTCCAGTTCCATCCACGTTGCTACAAAGGGCCATATTTCGTTCTTCCTCATTGCCACGTAGTACTCCATTGTGTATGTAAACCACAATTTCTTTATCCATTCATCAGTTGATGGACATTTAGGCTCTTTCCATAATTTGGCTATTGTTGAGAGTGCTGCTATGAACATTGGGGTACAAGTGCTCCTATGCATCAGTACTCCTGTATCCCTTGGGTAAATTCCTAGCAATGCTATTGCTGGGTCATAGGGTAGGTCTATTTTTAATTTTTTGAGGAACCTCCACACTGTTTTCCAGAGCAGCTGCACCAGTTTGCATTCCCACCAACAGTGCAAGAGGGTTCCCGTTTCTCCACATCCTCTCCAGCATCTATAGTCTCCTGATTTGTTCATTTTGGCCACTCTGACTGGCGTGAGGTGATATCTGAGTGTGGTTTTGATCTGTATTTCCCTGATGAGGAGCGATGTTGAGCATCTTTTCATGTGCCTGTTGGCCATCCGGAATAATTATAAATAAATGTTAAAATTTTTTTTTAAAGATGTGGATGTGGATATAGATAGGACAATGTCAGCATATTAAAAATGTCAGCGATTTTACAGAAACACTTAAAACTCATGCACATTTGGAGAATTCCTTTGGGGAACCTCTCTAAGTGTCTCTGGAGTCTTGGGGTACCCACTGCCCAGTGTCAACAGCACAGCTTGCCGAGTTTAACCTATAAGATGCAGCAGCCACGAGTTACATGTCGCTGGGAGAGGTTTCACTAGTTCCCTGGACCACAGGGCTTCCTGACCTCCGGGGAACAGTTGGGTAAGAGGACAGGCAGACCAGTTACCACTTAAGAAAAGCATCTTACATATTAAATTTGGTCCTGCCTCTATCTTCATTAATATCACGGGGAAAGGGGTGGAAACTCACCAGGTGTTTATATATTCATGTCAGTCCTTGAAGGTAGAAATTATCATCTTGACGTTTGCCACTGAGTAGAGATCAAAGAATTTACCCTAAAGGGCAGATGTTAGGCAAGGCCGATTTAGAAATCTACTTTTTTTTTTTTTGAAACTGATCAAAATCATCATTAATTAAACAATCAAAAAATAGTTCTAAGCCTTGTGCTTTAGGGAAGCAATTATACCTAAGTTGGAAAATGAGATTGAATAGACTGGGGATGGTCTGGAATGCTAAATTTAGAAATTTAAGGATTATGTTTTTCTATTTTATTAATTTTTAAAGTTTACTTATTTTGAGAGAGCGTGTCGTGTGAGTGATGTGGGGCTCGAAGTCACGAACCATGAGATCAGAGATCATGACCTGGGCTGAAACCAAGAGTCAGAGGCTTAACCCACTGAGCTACCTGGAGCCCCTTTTTAAAATTTTATTTATTTCTTTTTAAAGTTTACCTAAGGTTTATCTCTTAAACAGTGGTGGGCCATTGAAGATTTTTGACCTTGACTTAAAGAAGTATTTTAGAGAGATGAAATGAAAACAGCGTGGGGGAGGCATTGATGCAGCAGTCAGTAATGTAAAGTCCTTCCATGGAGCTGTTTCAAGATTAGTGTTGGGGGGCACCTGGGTGGCTCAGTCGGTTAAGCGTCCGACTTCGGCTCAGGTCATGATCTCGCAGTCCATGAGTTCAAGCCCCACATCGGGATCTGTACTGACAGCTCAGAGCCTGAAGCCTGTTCCAGATTCTGTGTCTCCCTCTCTCTCTCTCTCTGCCCCTCCTCCACTCACACTCTGTCTCTCTGTCTCTGAGAAATGAATAAACCTTAAAAAAAAAGTTTTCAAAAAAAAAAAGATTAGTGTTGGCCTTGGGAGTCAGAGGAGATTTTAGCATTCTCTACAGCAGTGCTATCCTAACAGAAATGGAATGGGACATACACGCATTATTTAAAATTTTCTACACATTAAAAAAGCTTTTTAAAAAGGCAAAAATAATAAATATTTTATTTAATACAATCCATCGAAAATGTTAGCATTTTAGTATGTAATCAATATGGAAAATTATGGAGATATTTTACTTTTTTTATACTAAATATTCTAAATCCAGTATTTTACCCTTATAAGCACTTCTGAATTCAGACTACATTTTAAGTGTTCAGTAGTTGCATGTGATTTTTAGCTACCGTCATGGACGAAGGCAGCTCCCAGGCCTTGCTCACGCCATGCATGGTCTGCAGACCAGCAGTATCGACATCAGCTAGGAGCTTGTTAGAAATGCAGAAATCTCGTGCCCCATTCCCAACCTGTGGAATTAGAATCTAAATCTTAATAAGGTGCCCCGTATAATTTGTGCGCATGTTAAAGTTTGAGAATCCCTGTCTTCGGGAACAGTGGTCCACCACGTGATCTTTGGATCAGTACCAGCAGCATCAGCACTACTTGGGAAATTCTTTCTTGAGCTCCAACACAAACCCATTGAGTCAGCAGCCTGGCACTGGAAATCTGAGTTCTCACAAGCTCTCCAGATGGTTCTTACACACATACAAGCTTGGGAACCAGTATGCCAGAACATCTTCCTCTGGCAAAGATAGCATTATGGTTTTCCCCATGGGCCTTAGAGTTTGAGAGAATTTTTTTTTTTCTCGTAAATTCCACTTCTTAAGGAACCAAATGGAGTTTCCTGCTGGCATTACTCAGATACGTACACATTCGTTGATATGAAAGGAAGGCGAATGGAAACCCACTAGGATGTCAGGTATGTTATCTCATTAAGTATATATTGCAATATATATATATTAAAATAAGTGTCTAGAACTTTGGTCAGTGTCCTGTAAAAGCTATCATTTGCTGAGCACCTCCCATGTCTTAGGCTGTATCTTAGATATTTACACACATTTTCTCTGATCCCCTTCCAACCCTTCCAACGCTCTGCAAAGTAGGCATGGATATCTGCCTCTCACAGATGAGATGTCCTGGTCTCCCAGGGCCTACATGTGATCAGTGACGGAGCCAGGAACTAGTCAGGCTGGTCTGACACTGAAACCTGTAGGCACACCACCTACCTCCCGGACTTAGCAATACTCTGCTAATTTTAAATAATTTCAACGAAAAGCACCAGCACTTGAGATTGCAGTGAGTCTGCACCAAACACTGAATGTGTGATATCTGAATCACTGAACAGAGCTCACAGGTTAACTAGGAACCATTCTCCCTCTGCACGTGCACGTGCACACTCAGTTCTACCCACTTACATGCACTTCCGGTTAGAAACCACAGTCCAGGGCAGCACAGGCATAGGCAGACCCAAAGACAAGGTGACACCACATTCTCTATCCTCACAGCAGAGCAGCATGGGGTATAAGGAACAAAGTGGAAGCAGGAGAATAGATAAATCCCTCCACCCTGTTGAGAGGAATGATCACTGGATTGGTTTAGAGTCACTGGCACGAGGTGAACCAAAATGACTTTTTGTGGGTTTTCTTGTTGTTTCCGAATTCTCTGCAGACAGTGCATCCTCTGTTGCCTGATTGTCTCTCCCTGCTCCCTCCCCCGTGCTATTCTACTACCTCATAGACAGCAGTGGGGCATTCCTGATGTTTTTCCAGGGCACAGGAAGTTCTGCTGTTCCATAAAAATTTTCAGAAGAGAAGAGAATTCCCCCCTGAGCCTATCACCCCCACACAGGCCTCTTGGAGCACTCACTGCAAGCGAGTCCTCATATAATGATATCAAATGGTTATGTCAAGGGGTGCCTGGGTGGCTCAATCAGTTAAGCGTCCAACTCTTGATTTCAGGTCAGGTCGTGATCTCACGGTTCGTGGAATGGAGCCTCACGTCAGGCTCTGCACTGACAGTGCAGAGTCTACTTGGGATTCTCTCTTCCTCTATCTCTGCCACTGCCATGGGCTCGCGCTCTCTCTCTCTCTCTCTCTCTCAAAATAAATAAAATAAACTTAAAAAGGACATGTCAACAATTATATACAACAATTCACACATCTTCTTAAGAGTCCCCGGAATATCTGACTCCCCCTAAGAAGCAGTGTGCATGTTTCCTGGGTAATTTCTGGTTGTTTTATAGCCCCGAAGAGAACTCTAGCAATTAGTCTCAAATTTTCAGTCCCACAGCAAAGTGTCTTTACACTGGAGTAGAATGTAGAAGACTCAAAGCAAGCCACTTCCTGAATTATAAAATGTTTGTGTCCTTTCTACACACGTGGAGAGGTCAGTGGCTTCTTGATGGAGTCAGATTCGGTACGTGTTTTCTAAAGTCAATTATTTTTGTTCTGTTCTACAATAACACAGATTCTGCAGCATGACAGCAGCTTGTAATTCTGGGGAAATTACATTGTGGTCTGAGTGTTAATTAATGCATTCGTAGCTGGCAGCATATGTGAACATCCTCCTCTTAAAGCAGAGAGAATCATTGAAATGACATCTTGCCTTGCTTGAAAACCTGTTTGAAAATAGTCTGGGAAGTTCAGCACCAGAATAGTAATTGGAAAGTATCTAAGAAGAAAAAGATGGCCCTAGAATGAGTTCATGAAGAAAATTTTACAGGTTCATTTCTCTGCAGGACAGAGTGACAGACATCACAGATAAAAGAAACAGCAAGTGCAGTGTTTATTCCCAACCATGATGCTCAGCAACATTGCATTAGGACTTACGTGGTTTGATGAACGTCAAGGGGGTGGGTTCTACTCTGACTTGGGCTGGACATGGCCAATTAGAACATGGGTGAGGCTAGGGTCCCAGTAATATTTACACCAAGATAGAACAGTTGGGGGGTTACAGTGAATATATTTGGCAGATCTGCAATGTGAGCAATCACAGTAGCATTTCAGTCCATAGGAACTGGGTGAAGACCTGCTTCTAGAAGCTGGACAGGTTTTAACCTGGAAGGCTGGTTCAAAGTATTAGTAAGAACCAAGGAGAGCTCAGGAATACACTTTCCTCAACTAACCCTTTTTATCTAGATGTACACCGTGATTGACACCTATTTCAAGAAGTGAGTGCAAGCAAGTGGTTGTTGAGCCCTGTCCAGGTCCCCATTGTCAGAGCCTGAATCTTCATTTGCACCAGGCTCTCCATGTTGGTACTGTCTTGTCTTCTGGACAGGTCTGTAGACCCCGTGGATGGTTTTTAATAACCTTTTGCCCAGGCACTCCTTGGTGTAGTAGTGGTCAGGGATTAATTGAAATCCATCCATTGGTCTTTTTTTGGAGTCCTCTGTTTTGAGGCCTCGTTTAACAAACTGGAATCTTGAGCCCAGCAGCAGGGGCCCTGGTCTGTTCTTGAAAGAGGAAGATTTATTCACAGATTTTATGGAAAAGTATGAGATTCTCAAGACTTCCCAGTCTGAAGGAGGAATGCTAGTAGGTTGATCTCTAATGTAAACCATTTGCTTAGAATTGTTTCCTGTGTTTTTGGAGCTACTAATAGTTGAACAAGACAGGGAACCTTAGTATATCAATCCACTATTTATCTACACTGTTTATCAAGGAATTAAAGCACTCTTAGACATCTGGAATGCTTTTAAATTATTACTTCCATTGTGGGCCTAAATTCATTAGAACTTTTCCCTTCTCTCTTTTCTTTGGCTTTATAGTAAGTAGCAGAGACTCAGAAGTTCACTCTATAAAACTTTATTAATTTGAAATGCTTACAGATAAACTCAGTGTGAGTGAGTGAAGTCTCATTTGAAGAAGTGCTGTTTCATTATTTTTGAGTGCACATCAAACCAGCCATAGATGCAATTTTCAAGCTCATGTTTACCAGCAGGTTACTTTCCTGAGCAGATAAGTTATTTTTAATGAGTATGGGTTTTTTTTTTTAATTTTATTTTTTAGAGACAGAGAGAGACAGAGCAGGAGTGGGGCAGGGTCAGAGAGAGAAGGAGACACAGAATCCGAAGCAAGCTCCAAGGCTCCGAGCTACAGAGCCTGATGTGGGGCTTGAACTCATGAACTGAGATCATGACCCAAGCCAAAGTTGGACGCCTAACCAACTGAGCCACCCAGGTGCCCCTTTAATGAGTGCGGTTTGCTCAGTCGTACTCAAAATAAGTTGGCACATTTTTTAAAACAAATTTTTTAACGTTTATTTTTGAGAGAGAGAGAGAGAGAGAGTGTGGGGGGGGGGGAGGGGCAGAGAGCGAGAGAGACACAGAATCTGAAGCAGGCTCCAGGCTCTGAGCTGTCAGTGCAGACCTGATATGGGGCTCAAACCCACAAATCGCGAGATCATGACCTGAGCCAAAGTCAGACGCTTAACCAACTGAGTCCCCCAGGCACCCGAAGTTGGCACATTTAAACAGGGTAAAGATGTGCTCCTAAAAAACTTTAAAATCCTCTCACCTCATAAATAGTGCAAAAGCATACTGTCGTTCCAGTCCAATTATAATCTTAAATTTGGTGGTTTAAAATTATTAAGGAATCTTTGTATATATTCCACTTCTCACATAAATGTATGCATGAGAAAAGCTCTCATCCCCAAAACTATTTTAACCAGCCATTTCTGCCATCTCCCCTCTGCCCAGACAGCCTTGGAGATGTTACAGCTTCAAAGTGCTTCTTTGCCCATCATCTCTGATGTGTTCATAGTTACCAGAGTATATACTCTGCAAAAAAAATATGCATTAAGTCAAAAACAAAAATTTGAAATTTCTTTTCATCAGTATCATGTTTCTACTACTCTGGTATTAACGACATGCAGGTTTGATTTCTTGGCCCAATTAATATCTTCTTTGTGTTCAACCAAAGGCTTACTCTAAAGATTATGATTCCATTATCCATGATCATAAAACGAGCAAACAGACATCTGTAAAATTATCAACGTTTCTTAACTGAGGATTGTATCCTTATCACTTGGCTTTTGTTTGTTTATTTGATTGTTTTTGTAAGTGCTGGGGATTCTGTTTCCATAGATTTGGGACTGCATCTTGGCATGTGCATCTGAAAATACTTCTCCAAGATGTATTCTCTCATGCAACCTGATGAAGAGTCACCTCCTCCTCAAGCTAACATTTCCCGATGTTTACATGTAGCAACATACACTGATATAGATTTACCTCTTTATCCTCTGATTGAGTGAAGAATTATTGAGATATTTCAAAGGCAAAGGGCAGATCAGTAAAAAACAACAACAACAACAACAACAAAAACCCACGAGCAAGTTGCCTACCTAAATCTTTGGACAAATGGGTGTCTAATTATTATCAGCTCTGTCATAGTGTGTTTCAAATTGCTTTCACGTAAGCATTATGTGCCCATGGATGTATTTGCTAGATATGTGATTTGGGGTAAGTCCCTATACTTCTCCTTGCCTTGGTTTTGTCATCTGTAAAATGGGGGGTAAAAAAGGGTACCATCTCACAGCATTGTTGTGGAGACTTAACAAGATAATACTTAGAATTTTGTCAGGCAATTATTAAAGGTTGCATACATGTTCGTTATTCCTGTTGTCACTGTGAGTACTGATGTTATGGTCACTCCTGTCACCAGAATCCTGCTCTAGCCAACTTGCATCCCACTCCATAAAGGGTACCAAAAAGCAAGTGAGTGACAGTGCTTTTACACTAAGTATGAGCTTAAATCCCCTCTAACTTGTTAAGCAAAAATAGGTGTCAGTCTTTGGTGCTTCTCTTTTATCAGTAACAGGGTTGTGTGCACAACTCACAACTCAACAAGATATGCAAACACATCATAACAGTGGCCCCAGTCACCCGTAAAATAGATCATTAGTCTGTGGATTGTGAAGAAAGGTGAATTCTTCCCTTTTCCCCAAGTTGACTTTCTTCCTGAATAACTTACCAACCGACACCTGTTTAGTGAATAGTTTCAAGTAAAGTTCAATTAGTTGAGAAAAGCTTATTAAATTTTCTCTCTCCATTGGAAAAAATGGGGGAAGATTTCGAGAAAGCTTTAGTAATTGAAGAGGTGGGAGATCAGTGCTGAATAAAAGCAGTGTATGTCCTGACATGCCCCCCACTTTTAATAGATGAGATTTGTGGGGAGGTTGAGAACATAATGTTGCTTCTGTGTCAAAGAGAAAAGCCTGGTGGCATTGAGGGCCCTGCCAGGGCCTGTGTGGGAGAGTGTGTGCACGCATGTGCATAGGCATGTGTAGGTAGAGGTGAGTGTGTTCTAGAACAGCATTAGCTTTCGTCTTTCCATAATTATACACGTCACTTAGGTGAGGATCTAAAGGCTTCTTTTGGTTCCCACGTGTTTACTGTTGTGAAGATTTGAAAAAAACGCTTTTTTGCATAGTCTCTATTTCACTTCCACCTGTTGCTGGCAGGCCTCTGTTTTCTTAGAGCCACAGACAAGCTATGTATCAGACTAAGGAAGTGAAAAGGCTTTGAGTGATTTCCCATAACTAAAAGTCACAACGTGTGCTGGAGAAGATGCCATGTTGCAAAGGGGCATTGAAACCTCGAAATCATGAAAGCGACTTCTAGAAATACTGCTGCATGTGGTAAACACGGTTCACACCGTGGTCACCCCATTTTCTTGTTTAAAGTACCGAGTCCTGTTCTTGCTCCCTCTCAAAAACAAACACTTTGCTTCTGGGAAAAGAATGCAAGTAAGGGCAGGAATAGAAAGAGGAGGTGGCGGGAAGCTATTCCAACTGGGAAAACCCCCCTCGCCTATAATGTGTTCCCTTATCGTTCTCTTGCTTAGGGAAGAGCCCTTTGAAGGCTGATGAATTTTCTGTTAAGGCTAAGCTGATCGTGGCAAGGGAGGAAACAGTCAGACATTTGGTCTGTGGAAGGATAGAAGCGGATTTAGCATGCTAGTCAGAGCAGTGCAAAACTCATAAGGGGAAAGTTCCTCCAAAGATCTACAAGTCAACGTAAAAATCCTTGCAAATTAATCATGTCTAAAACAAGTACAGTAATGCTAAGCTGTGTAATAAGTTGCAGGAGGAAATGGACGCTTGAGTGACATCACGTAGGGGGGGCTTCCCAAAAGTCAGGTAATGAAGGTTTTGAAAGTGGAAAGGTTCCTGAAGTCATGTAGAGGTGACGTCCCTTTCCATCCACACCTGCCACACACCCATCGTGTCTGTCAGGTAGACACGAACGCACTCAGTGCATGATTTGCTTCCGCAAATAAAAACAGACAAATGAGTTTGAATGTGGGTGCTTAAGAAGGTCATATCTAAAACTCCCTTTCTTTGCTTCTGCTGTTTTGGTCTTGCCCCAAATTGTATTTACAAATGAAATATCCTGATGTGCTGATAATTGACGTGGCTCCGTGTTTGCAAGACGTCAGTGAATCTGGAAAGCAGGGATGCCTCCAGAACGCTGCCGGAGAGCATTTTTTCATTTGGAAATGATTTGGAAACTGGAAAAAAAGTCATAGAACTTTCCAGGGGTATATACAGTTTCACTCGCATGATGTGCAGACATTTTTCACATAACCAAATTAGTCTTAGCGCTACTTCCCCCACATTCACTTGGGGTTTTGACATTAGCGGGGTTAAGGGAAATTTGATTTCCGAGAACAGATGATTCTTTCTGTACTTTCCAAAATTGCATATAAGTGCATGCAGTTCTTTTTTTCTGCTTTCAGATGTATGGCCAGTCCGGGTATTGAGGGTTTTACCTCCTTTACCCAAATATCTCTTTAAAAAAATATAATGATAATAATAATAATGGTTTTCACAGACAATTACTTATCCCCTACGTGTATATGGTTTTCTAAATTTGCTACCTGAAAGGCCTCAAACTTTGCCAACATCAGGGACATGAGAATGATGAGATTACCTGGAGACAGCTGGAGATTTACTCATACCTGCTGGAATTTGTGTATTTTTTATTTTATAAATTTGTAAAATATAAACATGTGAAATATATACAAAATATAAAATACATATATATGTAGCTAATTGTGTCATAACTTATGTAAGTACAGTTCTCTTTAGAGGGTCCCAAATGAAACAGAAGATATTTCTTTTCTCAGATGAAGAAAGTGGTCCCTTGATGCCCTTCTTCCCTTTCTGTTCTTCCTGCTCTTTGCTTACCTTCTCTTTTGTTTCCTTCCTCTCCTTCCCCTCTCATCTTCTTTCACCTTTTTCTTCTCCCCCCCTTTGCAAATTCAGCCAACCCAAATATTGAGGCACAAAAAAAAAAAAAAAAGAAAAAGGAAAATCCCTGGGGAAAGAATAGCCAGCAGGTTTCACATTATGTACTTACTAAGAGATGTAACTTTCCAAGTTCAAATTTATGAGAAAATCTGTTTACTTTTCTGACATGTTGATCAAGCATCCCTATTCCTTATTTCTGCTCTTTTTTGTTGTTGTTTTGTGTTTTTGAGTTTTAATTAAGATTAAAAGACCCACACAAACCATGAAGGAAATCACAAGAAAACCCACCAAATAAGAGAAAATACTTGCAAATTGTATGTCTGATAAGGGGCATATATCCAGAATATATAAATTCTTATAATTCAACAATAAAAAGACAATGCAGTTGCCCAATGGAAAAGAATCTCAATAGAGATTTCTCTACAGATGTATAGATGGCCAGTCAGTGCAGGCAAATATATTCAGCATCATTAATTTTTAGGGTAACGCAAATCAAAAATATACCAAGATATGCTTCACACTTACTAGGATGGCTAAAAACAAAAGCCAAACAATAACAAGTGTTGGCAAGGACGTGGAGAAATTGGAAATTTGGAGTGGCTCAGTTGGTTTAGTGTCTGGATCTTGATTTTGGCTTGCGTCATGATCTCATGGTCCGTGACTTCAAACCGCAAGTTGGGTTCTATGCTGGCAGTGTGGAGCCTACTTAGGAGTCTCTGTCTTCCTCTCTCTCTCTGCCCTTCCCTTGGGTGTGCATGCACTCTCTCTCTTTGAAAATAAATAACTAAACTTGGGAAAGAAAAGAAATTGGAAATTTCATATATTGGCGGCAGAATTGCCAAGTAGTTTAATCACATTGGAAAGCAATTTGATACTCCCTAAAAATGTTTAAAAAACAGCCTAACAATTTAACTCTTACATATACCTTCACTTAAATGCAAACATGTATATACATAAATGCTTTCTGGATATGTCAATGACAGCATTATTCATAATGGCAGAAAAGGGAAACAACCAAAATATCCTTTATCTGATGAATAGGAAAGAAGGCGTGGTATTTCGATACAGAAGAGTATTATTTAGCCGTAAAAAAGAGTGAAATACTGACAATATGCTACAACCTGGATGAACCTTGAAAACATTATTCTAAGTGAAAGAAAGCCATTTAAAAAAAATCACATATTACATAATCCCATTTACGCAAGCTGTCCATATTAGGAAAATAAATGGTGGCAAAGCAGGCTGTCAGTGGCTGGGGGCTGGAGGCTGTAGGGTGTGAGCATGAGAGTCGATGGCGATGCGGTTTCCTTTGGAGACAGTGAAACATTTCATAGATGGGGGTGATTGGGTGTACAATCCTCAGTGTTCTAAAAACCACGGAATCATACAGTGTAAAAGAGTAAATTTTATAGTATTTGAACAGAACACAAAAATAAAAATAATCTGCCCTCTCGACAATTAACACTTGCAGAAAATTCTTCCCTCTCTCCTTTTCTTTTCTTATATTTCCATGGATTCCTTAATTCTCTGTGTAGCCCTAAGATGCTAATGCCATACCGAACCAACACACATTTGATGAGCACCGGTGGATAGAAGGCTCAGGAGGGACTGGGGCAGAAAGCTACAGGGTCTCTGCCAGCTCTTTTGGAGAAGGACGGTATTGATTATTGCTGACACGATTTTTTTTTTTTTTGCACTTATTAGATTGGTTCTTTTATGTTCGGCGCATAAATGGATGACCCTGAGGCCCCTTCTTCATCTTGCCAGGTTGGAGGGTAATTTTGTTGCCATGCTACCATCTGCTTCCCACCTGCAAATATTTCCAACCTAAAAATAATACATATGCTTTATGATTTACGAATGACTTAAGCTGTTTATTTTTTTTCTAATTTAACAGAACCTTATATTGCAAGGCTCATTAGTTTAAGTGAGGCAGAGCAAAGCTCTGTGTAGCTCTTTGGCATTGCGACCTTGATCCCAAAAGAAAAGCTGTAACTAAATATTAGAAATATTCAGATGAGGCACTTGGGTGGCTCAGTCGGTTAAGCGTCTGACTCTTGGTTTATGGCTCAGGTCACCATCGCACAGTTTTGTGAGTTTGAGACCCACATTGGGCTCTGTGCTGACAGCACGGAGCCTGCTTGGGAGTCTCTCTCTCCCTCTCCCTTCCCCACTCCCAAATTAAATAAATAAATGTAAAAAAAAAAAAAAAAGAAAAATTCAGATGCAGATAAAGTAATAGACCGTGTCATTAATTGCTACGTCTCGTCCCTGAGCAAATTTTTAATACTTTAAAGTTGTCTATAGGGCTACAAAGAAGAAATACCTAAGCCAGAGAAATAAACTCACACTAGATTCCTGGGAATTTGGGGCTAGATAATTTTCTTTGCATTTTCTCAATCTCCATTACAAATGACAATCATCACATTGACCTGCTTCCCAGGTAACGGTTATCGTCATTGCGTAGCAGCTTTTCCACTAATAAGTGAGTGTCCTGCACAATGAAGAGCTCGCTAGCAGTGACAACACTCAGCCAGAAGCCTCCAGTTTATTCAGAGAGGGAAATGCTCCTTCCTATTGAATACAAAACAAGGGTCCCGGCATTCAGTGTTCCCTGTTCTTTCAGTTGGCAGTGCCTGTCTTTGGAAACTTTAATTGGAAATTTAATGCTGTGTAAGATTCAGAAGAGAATTTAACTTCCGTCCCCACTGTTAGCTGAATAAATGTTGTCCTCATCTTCCTGACCAAATTTATTTTATATGTCTATTTTTAATTATTGTTTTTTTAATTTTTTTTTTTATTTAAACGCATGTTCGTTAACATATAGTGTAATAATGATTTCAGGAATAGAATTCAGTGATTCATCACTTACATGTAACACCCAGTGCCCATCCCAACAATTCCACTCCTTAATGCCCATCACCTACTTAGCCCATCCCCCCACCCAACACCCTGCCAGCAGCCCTTAGTTTGTTCTCTGTATTTAAGAGTCTTCTATGGTTTGTCTCCCTCTCTGTTTTTATCTTATTTTTGCTTCCCTTCCACTGTACCCATCTGTTTTGTTTCTTAAATTCCACATATGAGTGAAGTTGTACAATATTTGTCTTTGTCTGACTAACTTATTTCGCTTAGCACCATACAATCTAGTTCCACCCGTGTTGTTGCAAATGGCAAGCGTTCATTCTTTTTGATTGCCGAGTAATATTCCATTGTATATATTTACCACATCTTCTTTATCCATTCATCAGTCAATGGTCATTTGGACTCTTTCCATAATTTACCTATTGTCTATAGTGCTGCTATAAACATTGGGGTACATGTGTCCCTTCAAATCAGCACTCATATCTTTGGATAAATACCTAGTAGTGCAATTTCTGGGTCATAGGGTAGTTCTATTTTTAATTTTTTGAGGAACTTCCACACTTTTCCAGAGTGGCTGCATCAGTTGGCATTCTCATAAACAGTGCAGAAGAGTTCCTCTTTCTCTGCATCTTCGCCAACATCTGTTGTTGCCTGAGTTGTTAATTTTAGACATTCTGACAGGTGTCAGGAGGTATCTCATTGTGGTTTTGATCTGTATTTCCCTGATGATGAGTGATGTTGAGCATCTTTTCATGTGTCTATTAGCCATATGAATGTCTTCTTTGGAAAAGTGTCTGTTCATGTCTTTTGCCCATGTCTTCACTGGCTTATTTGGTTTTTGGGTGTTGAGTTTGATAAGTTCTTTATAGATTTTGGATGCTAATCTTTTATCTGATATGTCATTTGCAAATATCTTCTCCCATTCCGTCGGTTGTCTTTTAGTTTTGCTGATTGTTTCCTTTGCTGTGCAGAAGTTTTTTATCTTGATGAGATCCCAATAGTTCATTTTTGCTTTTGTTTCCCTTGCCTCCGGAGAAGTAAGAAGTTGGTATGACCAAGGTCAAAGAGGTTGTTGCCTGTTTTCTCCTCTAGGATTTTGGTGGCTTCCAGTCTTACATTTAGATCGTTCATCCATTCGAGTTTATTTTTGTGTACAGTGTAAGAAAGTGGTCCAGGTTTATTCTTCTACATGTCACTGTCCAGTTTTCCCAACACCATTTGCTGAAGAGACTCTCTTTTTCCCATTGGATATTCTTTCTTGCTTGGTCGATGATTAGTTGGCCATATGTTTGTGGGTCCATTTCTGGGTTCTTTATTCTGTTCCATTGATCTATGTCTCTGTTTTTGTGCCATGCCATACTGTCTTGTTGATTACAGCTTTGTAATACAGCTTGAAGTCCAGAATTGTGATGCCTCCAGTTTTGGTTTTCTTTTTCAACCTTACTTTGGCTATTCAGGGTCCTTTGTAGTTCCATACAAATTTTAGAATTGTTTGTTCTAGCTCCGTGAAGAATGCTAGGGATTCTAGCATTTTGATAGGGATTGCATTGAATATGTAGATTGCTTTGGGTAGTATTGACATTTTTAACAGTATTTGTTCTTCCAATCCATGAACATGGAATGTTTTTCCATTTCTTTGTGCCTTCTTCAATTTCTTTCATAAGTTTTATATAGTTTTCAGTGTATAGATCTTTCACCTCTTTGGTTAGGTTTATTCCTTAGTATCTTATGGATTTTGGTGCAATTGTAAATGGGATTGGTTCCTTGATTTCTCTTTCTGCTGTGTCATTATTGGTGTATAGAAATGCAACCAATTTCTGTACATTTATTTATATCCTGAGACTTTGCTGAATTCATGGATCAGTTCTAGTAGTTTTTGGTGGAATCTTTTTGGGTTTTCCATGTAGAGTATCATGTTGTCTGCAAGGAGTGAAAGTTTGACCTCCTCCTTATCGATTTGAATGCCTTTTATTTCTTTGTGTTGTCTGCTTTCTGAGGCTAGGACTTAACAACACTATGTTGAATAACAGTGATGAGAGTGGACACCCCTGTCATGTTCCTGACCTTAGGGGGAAAGCTCTCATTGAGGATGATATTAGCTGTGAGTTTTTTGTATATGTCCTATATGATCTTAAGGCATGTTCCTTTTATCCCTGCTTTCTTGAGGGTTTTTATCAAGAAAGGATGCTGTATTTTGTCAAATGCTTTTTCTGTATCTATTGAGAGGATCATGTGGTACTTATCCTTTCTTTTATTAGTGTCATGTATCACATTGATTGATTTGCAGATATTGAACTAGCCCTGCATCCCAGGAATAAACCCCACTCGATCATGGTGAATAATTCTTTTAATGTATTGTTGGATCTGGTTTGCTAGTATCTGGTTGAGAAATTTTGCATCTATTTTCATCAGAAAAATTGGTCTGTAGTTCTTTTTAGTGGGGTCTTTGTCTGGCTTTGGAATCAAGGTTATGCTGGCCTTGTAGAATGGGTTTGGAAGTTTTCCTTCCGTTTCCATTTCTACGTGTTAGCTCTTCCTTAAGTGTTTGGTAGAATTCCCCTGGGAAGCCATCTGGCCCTGGACTCTTGGTTTTGGGGAGATTTCTGATTACTAATTCAATTTCTTTAATGGTTATAGGTCTGTTCAAATTTTCTATTTCCTCTTGTTTCAGTTTTGGTAGTTTATATGTTTCTAGGAATTTGTCCATTTCTTCCAGATTGTCCAATTTGTTGGCATATAATTGCTTATAATATTCTCTTATCATTGTTGGTATTTCTGTGGTGTTGGTTGTGATCTCTCCTCTTTCATTCGTGATTTTACATTTTTGGCTCCTTTCCTTTTTCGTTTTGATCAGTCTGGCTAGGGGTTTATCAATTTGCTAATTCTTTCAAAGAATTAACAGCTCCTGGCTCATTGATCAGTTCTTACAGGAATCATTTCTATAGTGTGTATATTTTTAATTATGCCAAATGTCAACTTCTTTGAAAATTGCAAACGATGACAGTGCCATGGTTGAGCATCTGTATATATTGTCCTGAGATGTTCAGCTGGAAAGGACCCAGGGCATAAACCACAGTAGAAATTTCTCCTTTCCCTTTGCCAGGGCAGCTTACTGTTCATGTGGTTGTACCTCCATGTTGTTTTTATCTTTATTGAGAAATTATCAAGGACTCCAAACAGATTTCTAATAACCCTTGCTAGGAATTTGTAATCCCTTCTTTCTCGATGTATATTACTTCTGGAAGAGGTCTTAACCTAAAATGGGCAAAGACAACAAAGGAAGGAAGGGCGGGGTGGAAGGATAACCAGAGTGAAGTCTTCCTAAGAACCTCCTGCATAGATTGCGATCTGTCTGCAGTGTTCATGACCATCTCTTTTCACATACCCACATCAAGACCTCTGGAAAACGTTAAGGAAGGCATCCAAAATATGCACATCTATTACCCCCCTCCCAAAATTACATTTATTATTATAAAATAGAAAACTGCAAAGGTTGGGGCGCCTGGGTGGCCCTGTCAGTTGAGCGTCTGACTTCAGCTTAGGTCATGATCTCACACTCCATGAGTTCGAGCCCCGCGTTGGGCTCTGTGCTGACAGCTCAGAGCCTGGAGCCTGCTTCAGATTCTGTGTCTCCCTCTCTTTCTGCCCCTCCCCTACTCATGCACTGTCTCTCTCTGTCTCAAAGTAAATAAAAACATTAAAAATGTTTTTTTAGAAAACTGCAAAGGTGGAAAATACATCCCAAATCTAACTATTTGAATACAATTTTTTTCTGTTCCCACCAGTCATTGTTTAGAAGTACATATACTTTCATATAGATGTAAGTAGAGTGTATCTTAAATACACAAAAGATATTTTAATATTCTTTTATTGAAAATATGACAGACATTAATGGACCAAATTAAAATTTTCAATAAAAATACTGATAAAAAAATAAAGACCATAAGCCTTTGTACATTACCATTGTTTATTTTTAGAATAAACAGCTATCATACTATTTCTTTTGTATGTCTTTGTAATGTGGTTTGCACTTTAACCATGAAATAAACATTTTCTGGTATCAATAAGTAAAGATCGACAGTACCATTAAAGACTCAATAGTATATTTACATATATACAATATGAGAATATGTAAATTACATGTGTGAATATGCATGTAAAATTTACACATGTAATTTGCATGTATTGTAATTTATTTAACCAGTATCATAGTGGCCATTTAGGTTGCTTCCAATTTTCTGTTCTGCTATCTCATATTGAAAAATTCAGTGACTGGTAAGTTAGGGATCCAGTCTGTCTAGGCCTTGACTTCTTTTTTTTTTTTCTAATATATGAAATTTATTGTCAAATTGGTTTCCATACAACACCCAGTGCTCATCCCAAAAGGTGCCCTCCTCAATACCCATCACCCACCCTCCCCTCCCTCCCACCCCCCATCAACCCTCAAAAATTGTTCTCAGTTTTTAAGAGTCTCTTATGCTTTGGCTCTCTCCCACTCTAACCTCTCTCTCTCTTTTTTTTTTTTTTTTCCTTCCCCTCCCCCATGGGTTTCTGTTAAGTTTCTCAGGATCCACATAAGAGTGAAAACATATGGTATCTGTCTTTCTCTGTATGGCTTATTTCACTTAGCATCACACTCTCCAGTTCCATCCACGTTGCTACAAAAGGCCATATTTCATTTTTTCTCATTGCCACGTAGTATTCCATTGTGTATATAAACCACAATTTCTTTATCCATTCATCAGTTGATGGACATTTAGGCTCTTTCCATAATTTGGCTATTGTTGAGAGTGCTGCTATAAACATTGGGGTACAAGTGCCCCTATGCATCAGTACTCCTGTATCCCTTGGATAAATTCCTAGCAGTGCTATTGCTGGGTCATAGGGTAGGTCTATTTTTAATTTTCTGAGGAACCTCCACACTGCTTTCCAGAGCGGCTGCACCAATTTGCATTCCCACCAACAGTGCAAGAGGGTTCCCATTTCTCCACATCCTCTCCAGCATCTATAGTCTCCTGATTTGTTCATTTTGGCCACTCTGACTGGCGTGAGGTAATATCTGAGTGTGGTTTTGATTTGTATTTCCCTGATAAGGAGCGACGTTGAACCTCTTTTCATGTGCCTGTTGTAGGCCTTGACTTCATAATTCCTATTTATTTTTATTGTTTTAGAAAAGTCAACTTTCAAGAATGTTTTAATTTCTTCTGTATCTGTGACGGTTTTTCTTTATGTTTCACTTATTTTATGTATTCAAGATTTCTCTTGTTACTCGTTGATTTGTTAGATAAGTTTTTATTTACTTTTTTTGTTTTGTTTTTTTTTTCAACGTTTATTTATTTTTGCGACAGAGAACGACAGAACATGAATGGGGGAGGGGCAGAAAGAGAGGGAGACACAGAATCGGAAACAGGCTCCAGGCTCCGAGCCATCAGCCCAGAGCCCGACGCGGGGCTCGAACTCACGGACCGCGAGATCGTGACCTGAGCTGAAGTCGGACGCTTAACCGACTGCGCCACCCAGGCGCCCCTGTTTTTAAAGCATCGGTTCTTGGGATTTATCTCTATCTTTTCTCCTTTTTAAATTAATTAATCTCTACTTTGTATGATTTTATTTTATTTTTTATCATAATAAGTGTACTCTAATCCCTGTCCCCTTTTTCCTACATCCCCCCCACCTACCTCCCCTCTGGTAACCATCCGTATGTTCTCTATAATTTAGGGTCTGTTTCTTGATTTGTCTCTGTCTCTCTCTTGTTTTCCTTTCTTTGTTTTGTTTATTAAATTTCACATATGAGTAAAGTCATATGGTATTTGTCTTTCTCTGACTTATTTCACTCAGCATTATAGTCTGTAGTTCCATCTATGTTGTTGCAAATGGCAAGATGTCATTCTTTTTTATGGCTGAATAATATTCCACTGTATGTATATACCACATCTTCTCTATCCATTCATCTATTGAAGGACACTTGGGCTCATTCCATATGTTGGCTATTGTAAATAATGCTGCTATAAACATAGGGGTGTACATACCCTTAGTGTTTTTGTATTCTTTGGGTAAATACCCAGTAGTGTAATTGCTGGATCATAGGGTAGTTCTATTTTTTTTTTAATGTTCATTTATTTTTGAGAGAGAGAGATAGAGTGTGCAAACAGAGAAGGGGCAGACAGAGAGTGAGACAGAGGATCCCCAAGCAGGCTCCGTGCCAACAGTAAAGAGCCTGACACAGTGCTTGAACTCATGAGCCTGGAGATCATGACCGGAGTCAAAGTCAGATGCTTAACTGACTGAGCCACCCAGGTCCCCCAGGGTAGTTCTATTCTTAACTTTTTGAGTAACCTTCATACTGTTTTCCACAATGGCTGCACCAATTTGCATTCCTACCAAAAATGGAAGAGGGGTCCTTTTTCTCCACATTCTCACAAACACCTGTTGTTTCTTCTGTTGTTGATTTTAGCCATTCTGACAGGTGTGAAGTGATATCTCCTTATGGTTTTGATTTGCATTTCCCTGATGATGAGTGATGTTGAGCATCTTTTCATGTGTCTATTGGCCATTTGCATCGCTTCTTTAGAGAATTGTCTATTCCTGTCGTATTCTTATTTTTAATTGGGTTATTTACTTGTTGTCTATTGAGTTGTTTCTGTTCTTTATATATATATATATATATATATATATATATATATATATATATATATATATATTTGGATATTAACCCTTTATTGGATATGTCATTTGCAAATATCTTCTCCCATTTAGCTTTGTTTATTATTTCCCTCACTGTGCAGAAAGTTTTTATTGTGATGTAGTCCTCATAGTTTAGTTTGCTTGTACTTCCCTTGCCTCAGGGAACATATTTGGAAAAATGTTGCTACAGTCAATTTCAGAGAGAATACTGCCTGTGGTCTCTTCAAGGATTTTTATGGTTTTGGATCTCACATTTAGGTCCTTAATCCATTTTGAGTTTATTTTTGGGTACAGTGAAAGAAAATGGTCCAGTTTCATTCTTATGTCTGCCCAGTTTTGCCCACACCATTTGTTGAAGAGACTCTCTTTTTTCCATTGTATTTAATTCCATATTTGTCAAAGATTAATTAACCATATAATTGTGGGTTTATTTCTGGGTTTTCTGTTCTATTCTATTGATCTTTGTGTCTATTTTTATGCCAGTACCATACCGTTTTTATTACTACAGCTTTGTAATTTAACTTGAAGTCTGGAATTGTGATACCTTCAGTTTGTTTTTCTTCTTCCAGATTATTTTGACTGTTCTAGGACTTTTTTGATTCCATTAAAATTTTAGGATTGTTTGTTCTAGCTCTGTGAAAAATGCTATTGGTATTTTGATAGGAATTGCATTAAATCTGTAAATTGCTTTGGGTAGTATAAATATTTCAACAATATTTTTCTTCCAAGCCATGAGCATGGAATGTCTTTCCATTTCTTTGTGTTGTCCTCAATTTCTTTTGTCAATTTCTTTTGTTTTATAGTTTTCAGAGTACAGGTCTTTCACCTCCTTGGTTAAGTTTATTCCTAGATATCTTATTATTTTGGTTGCAATTGTAAATAGGATTGTTTTCTTAATTTCTTTCTGCTGCTTCATTATTGGTGTATAGAAATGCAACAGATTTCTGTAGATTGATTTTGTATCCTACAAGTTTACTGAATTAATTTATTACTTCTAGTAGTTTTTTTGGTGGAGTCTTTAGAGTTTTTCTATATATAGTATCATGTCATCTGCAAATAATGGCTAATTTCTTCTCTGCCAATATGGATGCCTCTTATTTCTTTTTCTTGTCTGATTGCTGTGGCTAGGATTTCTAGTGCTATTTTGAATAAAAGTGGTGAGAGTGGACATACTTGTCTTGTTCCTGATCTTAGAGGAAAAGCCCTCAGTTTTTACACACATTTACATCACATGTTGTTCTTGTCCCCAAGTTGAGCTTTCAACCTCTAACATGTAAAGTGATAGCCCCGCTCTTTAAAATAGCCTTCCAGGTCTGGATCCTAGCACTCACCAGGGTTACCCCCTCACACCCCTTGTTCTCTCACAGTTTATGTTCTGACATTTCTCACTTCCCTGCCTTTATTCATGCCCTTTCTTCTTTTGGGCATGTCCTCCCAACTCTGCTGTTGTAACTATAGAGTTTCCAGACCCTTTAAGATCTTTTTCAGATTTCACCACTTAGATGAAGCTGTTTCATACCTAATTTTCAGGTATCTGCCAGTCAAGCTCTTACTATTTTAATCACAGAGTGTTTGGTAAAAGCCTATGGGTCTTCTCCTTAGAAACCTGAAGATGTACACCATGCATGATACACTCCATGCATGGTTTTTTTAGTTTTTTTGTTTTTTATTTTTCAGAGTACAGGTCTTTCACCTCCTTGGTTAAGTTTATTCCTAGATATCTTATTATTTTGGTTGCAATTGTAAATAGGATTGTTTTCTTAATTTCTTTCATGCATGGTTCACAGGTTAAGGAACTGTTTGGATCTTTTACAATTTGAACCCTACAGAACATTGCTAATATTTTCCTTAAGATGCTTACCATATTCTGCCTTGTTTTATAGCTTGTTTTTGTTCTTGTCTCCCAATTGCCACCACCCCTTCACACCCCAACCTGACCCACACACATAATCATCCATCAGAGACCATGATTTGCCCATAATCTTGCCTTGCTTGCCTATCACACTGCCTTGTATATCAGACATGATTAGTATTTAATTACTGAATGCAATTATAATATTTATAAACCCTGGATGCCAGTCTGTGAACTGACTACGCAGCTAACCATTTCACAATAATTACATTGCTTATAATATTGGAGAAGTTCTACATGGGGCAAACACACTTTTCTGATAATGTTTGATTTCCAAATTGTTTTCTGTGCCATAACTTCCAGGGCATCTAGTTCATTGGATTATTGATGACAGCCATGTTTTTGTGACCCATAGATATGTAGAAAGATATGAATAATTCAACATTCATTGTAGGCTCAGTGAGAATTTGAAGTTGGCAAACAAAGCATCTGGTTATTTATTTATTACTTTATTTCTACATTCAATGGTATTGCTTTCATTTCTTCTAGCAGGTCATACTTATTGAACAGTTTTCTCTGCCATAGATATTTGATGTCTCTGTGGCTCTGATACATTTTAAAGATGCTCACAGGTCTGTGTTTGATCAGATCCTAGTGATCTCCCATCCCTGTTAAGTTTGGCTACACTTTGTGTGATCGTTCTCAACATCAAAGGGTCTTGCATGTTCAAACCATACTGGACTGGCTAATGAATAATCCTCAAGATACTTCCACCTGTAAGATTGTTGGAGACATTTCCACCCTACAATATTGCCAATCTGGTTCCAAATAAGATACCCCTTATTTTTATTGTGGTGGTTGTTATTGTGGTTTTTATTGTGACTGTTTTCAAGTCAATGTTGGTTATATTCAGAGAAATCAATATCAAGTTATTTGCTGTAAGTTTCTCACTCACACATAGCTATCCCAGAGCAAGCACAGTAGGGTGGTTTCTGTTTTATAGCTTTCACCAGCCAGTTACTGAGAAACTGTTGGGACTGCATCCCACCTCCTAGGGAGTGGTCATCCCACTCCAGATCCTTTAAAAGGTGACTTCCCATGAACTGAAAGATTGGTTACAGCCGTGTTTAGCTATATTTTCAGGTGTTTCTGCGAATAAATTGATGGCATCTGTGTGAAATTGTTACATGATTAAGGTTCACAGTTTTCAAATTTTACCCTATTCTTTGGATATTGACAATTCCTATAGCATCCTATCTCACAAAAGAGATGTTTGTTGGATATTTAATGAAAAGAACCAGAAGCATCAGGAAGGGCAAAAACATGACACCACAGCATCAACAGAGTGGTGCTTTGGGCATTTTGTGGGAGTTAAGTTTGAGGATCTAACTGAAGAATCAGAAGAGGATTTGTTTCATCTCAATTGTATTTTCATACTGCAGCCCAAGCTTTCTCTTTGAGGTTAGGACATCAGCGCACTGAACAGTGTTGGAACACCTTGAGCAATACTCTTTTCAAAACATTATGATGGGGAGGGTGTGCTGAATGCTGAGATGAAAAGCACAATATATCTGTGAGCAACACAGACAAGCCATGAGTACATCACAACATGGCACAAAAAGAAATGATACCTACTCCTGGAAGAGAACACAGGCAGTTTCTTTGACATCACCTATAAGAATATTTTTCTAGATATCTCCAAAGAAAAAGGAAACAAAAGCAAAAATGAAACTATTATGGCTACTTCTAAATAAGCTTTTCACAGCAAAGAAAGCCATCTATAAAACAAAAAGACAACCTACTGAATGGATGAAGATATTTACAAATGACATATCTGATAAAGGGTTAATAGCTAAGATACATTAAAAAAAAACGTATACAACTCAACACAGAAAAAAAATCAAATTAAAAAATGTGCAGAGGACCTGAATAGACAATTTTCCCAAGAAGACTTACAGACGGCCAAAAGAGACATGAAAAATGCTCAACATCACTAATCATCACGGAAATGCAAATTAAAAACCACAATGAAATATCACCTTAAAACTGTGAGAATGGCTAGCATTAAAAAGACAAGAAGTAAGAAGTGTTGGCAAGGATGTGGAGAAAAAGGAACCCCTGTGCACTGTTCATGGGAATGTAAATCAATGCAACCACTGTGGAAAATAGTATGAAGGTTCCTCCAGAAATTAAAAATAGAACTACCCTGTGATCCAGTAATTCCACTGCTAGGTATTTACCCAAAGAAAAAAAATTCAAAAATTTTACCCAAATTCAAAAAGCTATATGCACCCCTCTGGTTTATTGCAGCATTATTTGCGATAGTCACAATATGGAAGCAGCCCAAGTAGCCATCATTGAATGAATGGATAAGGAAGATGGACGATGTGGAGTGTATGTACATATGCCATTTGCAACAACATGGATAGACCAAGAGGATATTATCCTAAGTGAAATAAACCGACAGAGGAAGACAAATACCATATGATGTCATGTATATGTGGAATCTAAAAAGCAAATGAAAAAGCAAACAAAAATCAGAATCAGACCTATAAATACAGAGAACAAACTGATGATTGCAGAGTGAGGGATGGGCAAAATGGGTGAAGGGGGGTGTGAGATACAAGCTTCCAGTTATGGAGTGAACAATTCTTGCGAATAAAAGGCACAGCATAGGGAATATAGTCAATGGTATTATGATAGCATTGTGTGGTGACATAGGGCAGCTACACTTGTGGTGAGCATAGTATAATATATAGAGATGTTGAACTACTATGTTTTACACCTGAAACACCTTTCCAATTGAAAGGAAAGGAAAGGAAAGGAAAGGAAAGGAAAGGAAAGGAAAGGA
>NW_024412436.1:8105522-8115048 GCF_014898765.1 Herpailurus yagouaroundi | reverse complement strand
GAAAGGAAAGGAAAGGAAAGGAAAGGAAAGGAAAGGAAAGGAAAGGAAAGGAAAGGAAAGGAAAGGAAATAAGAAGGAAGGAAAGGGAGGGAAGGAGAGAGGGAGGAAAGAAGGAGAGAAAGGAGGAAAGGTATCCTTTTAAAAATCTGACTGGATGTTTCCCTTATGAAAGAAACAATAGGTGTTGTTTGGAGCACTCATACCTAATTCAGACTCACAGAAATGGCCATAGGAGAATGAAGTTGAGATCATTAGATGTGGCAGTTAATTCTTGGAGTTGTAAGAATCCAATAAATGACATCCTCTCTTCCCTTTCTGAGCTCCCAGGCATTTAAAAGAAACACCACCAAGAAGCAGACAGATGGTGATCAAGCTATCAGCTTCATCACCGATGAAACCAGAATGGAAAATACATTCAGAACATGTGGCCAAAACTGGGCTTCCTACTACTTTCCCCAGAATTGAACTTGCCCAAGTTAAAGGTATATCTGCTGGTTGCCCCTGTGCATGCCCACGGAGGACAGGAGCAAAGCAACCAGAGCCCAGGCTGCTCCAAATGAGAGGAAGAGCCTGCTCTGTGCCAGCCATGTCCTTTCTCATCTCCCTGGGAAAGTCAGTCTTTCTCCCTTGGGAGGATTGAGGGAGGGAGCCAGACATAGAAAGGTGGACATCACCCTTCTCAATACTGCAAAAGGGTAAAAGAGCTTACTCTTTGGGCTGAAGCCTTAGGCCAAGGCAGGAACTCTGGGAGAGGAAGAATATGGCTCTCAACAGTATAATGGAGGCAAGGAAGATCAGGTTATGATGTGGGACCCACTGACTCATATTCAGTGGTGACTTTGTAATTTGGACAGTCTCATCCGCTATTTTTATGTCAATGGTCCATCCTGATGCAAACAAAGATAACTTTACATCTCCAGCATCTCCCCTTTAACAATCTTATGGCGCCTTCCTGAGTTTCTCGCTTTATCAGCATGCAATACTGATAAGCTGAAAAATTGAAAATATGTAGATGGGCAAGTATCCTGCTTGCAATAAGGAAGGGAGGAAGGGAAATCTGAGCCAGGCAGCAGAGAGCATGGCAAGTGCATTCATGTTTTCCATATGTGAGGTGTAGCTGGTCACTGGATGGCCAAGAACCTTCTCCTGAAGAGTGTGGCAAAAGTGTGCATTTAACTGATGTATGGTTGGTTGTAATGACAATGATAATAATGAGGATAACAGCAATAGCAGACATTTGTTATTCTACAGAACTATCCTAAGCAGACTCCTTATATTTCTTTAATTATCTCAACACCTCTATAGGTATTATTATTACCCCCACATTACAGAGATTAAGGAACTTGTCAGTTTCAGATACAAATGGAACTTGGCCAGAGTCACTGGAGAAGGCAGCAGACCTAGAATTTAAGCCTGAGTCCATGCTTTACCCACTAAGGCAGATAAATCCTGGGGTGGCCAGGGATTGCGCTCAGGATTTCAGACCAGCCCAGTGATGGACAAGCACTGTCTCTTTTCATCATTCTGAGATGTTTCTGGGTGGACATAGAGGAAATGAGAGGAATATTCCCAGTGCGCTGGGAATATAGGTGTAACATTTCTTCTTAAAAGGCTAGGTATCTCTGGTCCTTGTTGTCACTGGTTAAGATGCCATGTGTGAAGGGAACTCAATACAGCTCATGACAGCATCACTGAGGATGACAAAGGCAGTGAGCTCATGTTCTGAATTACAAGGAATGAATCAAGAGGAATGGAATAGGTTGAGGTCAAAACATTTCTCTGGGACAAAAAGAACATCCTTTTTTTCTGAAAAATTTCAGAGCCTTTCTGTACTTCAGGGTCTCAAAGAAGACTCAAGACTAAACTCGTTTTATGAATTCTACTCCATAAATGAGACCTTCTAAATTCTACCCACTTGCCCTTGCTTTCCAACTCCCAGATGAGTTGACTTCAAGGAAGAGTAGCATGGATTTATACATTTTGTACTTTCTTTCAAAAAAGATTTTCTCTACCTCTCTGGTTTCCTTAATTATTTCATCTTTGCATGAATATGAAGCTAAATGGATAATATATACATTACTCTTAATATCCTGGTACATATGTGGGGCTGGGTGTTTATCTTGCAGACCTGGAAGACAGACAGTCACCTAGGTCTGGCCCAACATTTTGTCAAGAATCAAGCCCTGGAGGGAGTTGGAAAGGGAATCCAAAATAGTGAGTTCAAATGGATGATCTCAGCTTCCTTAATGCTCATTATTAATGAGAGAAGACAGAAAGCAGACATGGCCTGAGGTGCGGTGGCATTCTGAAATCACTTTCAACTCTTAAGAAGCAGGATGAAATTAAAGTACTCAAAAATAACTGAACTGTGATCGCGATGCATTTCATCCCGTACCACTCTCAGCCCTACTCCTTCAGGATTCCTTCCATTAACATTCCCTGGTCACTCTGTTCAAGGTTTTATCTACTGATTTCCCTTTGATGAGACAAAACCAAGGAACCGAGTGTGAATTCTTTACAGCCAGTAGACAAAGATGCCGACTGAATAGTGGTACTTTGGAGAGTTGTGAGATCCTTATATAAAAAGGAAGAACTGGTTCGAGTGAAAAGGAGTGAGGGAGCTAGCAAGCAACAGCCCTCTCCATCCTGCAGATGGACTTTATCTGGTATTTGCACAGCCTATTGGGCAAAGGAGTCCAGGACCAAAAATCACAGGACATTCATTATTCTGTGATCTTGTGAGTCAGTCCCCTTTGGGGGCCTCAGTTTCCTTACTTTGGAAATAAGTTTGAACTAGGTGTTCTCTAAGGCTCTTACGCTCTGCTGTCTCTTCAAATAGTCATGTTCTTTGTGGCCAACAATATTATTCCCACTTGGTAACAAAGAAAATAAGACCTCAAGAAGCTAAGTGGTGTAGCCCACCAGGACAAGAAAGGAGAGGCCAAAGAGCACACTTCTGAGTGGGAAGCTGTCTTAGAGATGCCAAGATTAAGTTCTTTATTTTCCATCCCCGGGAACAAAAATTTCACCTTGAGGACAGAAACAAAATCAAGTTACAGTTCCTACTAATTAAATTTCCTGCAGTAACTCAGAATGCAAACCAGGAGCTAACAGGATACATGGGGCTACTCCCGGGGCACCTTCTTTTGTCTTTGTCAAGAGATTTGAAGAAATGCTTGTTCACATTCGCATGAAATCATGAGAACAGCAGAGTGGACACCTGTAAATAATAAATTGAGCCGCGGCTAAGCTAACTTATATTAATTGTTCAGAATTACAGTGAGGAATGATGCTAATGCCTCTCCCTCCTCATGCTTCTGACAGAAGCATCCATCAGACGCCTGTTTTGCTGCTGCAGCACCTAATAAAACCCGCCAAACCCAGCCTGTCTCCCTCCACTGCCACTCAGGCCCGAAGCACAAAGGGGCTGTTTTTTTTTTCTTTTCTTTTCTTTTCTTTTCTTTTCTTTTCTTTTTAACTCACTGCATTTCTTTTCATAACTGCCTTCCACTGATTTCGAGAAAATTAAGAAAAATGTTTCTCTCGTGTAATTACACGTTTCCCTGAATTCTTATTTTGCTTTGAAACTGAGACTATTAATACACATAGAACTTCCAGGGCCAAGAAAGAGGACACACATGAACAGCCAGGCTAGAGTCTTATGGGCACTACATGTTGTGAATAATTCCTCCCAAAGATGAAATAGTAAGCTAGTCTCCTTGCGTATTTGTGACACTCAGCTTCCCTGCTTACCAGCTGCGTTTGGGCAAGTCCTTCTTTCCATTTCTGTTTCCTTCCCTATAAGATGGGTTGTTGTGAGATTTAAACAAACACAGGCTTGTAAAGCATCCAGAACAATGCATGGGGCATTAGTACTGTCATTTTCCCGAGTGGTAGGATGATAGCATCTCCTGGACTGTGTCAACCCTACATGCCAACAAAAGTTCTCCCCTTAACATCTTAGTGCAAGGGACAGATGGAACCACTGGTAGAACTCAAGCTTTAGGTGATGTCGTGACCCTTCCTCTGGGCTGTTAGAGGCTCCAAGCCTGCTTAACTCCATGGGTTGGTCACTAACTAGACACCCATTTTGTGGAAAAGATAATTTATCTTTTGTTTAGAATAATAATCTTCCAAAGAATCATTAGGTGATGTCTCCAGCTTTTTCAAGATTATTTTATTCAAACAGTTGGACCATTTAATCAGCTGTCAACTGTGTGATTGAACTAAAAACTCAGGGTGGCCCATGAAGATGCCCAGAGGGCACATGGCAGGCATGTGACCAGAGTATGGCGGGCATGTGGCTATGCTCAGCTGAGTAGCCCACCAACAGGCAGGGGGCAGATGTCTAGTAGGTAAGGTTTGTCTTATTAGTAAGACAACAGTAAGAGAGCCTCAGCCAATCAGTCAATCATTTTAGCTTTTTATTCCTTTGATAATCTAGACATGGAAGCTTTTCAGGACCCCAAATCTGTGTTATTTTCACCACATATTTTTCCCATTCTTAAAATGGCATCATTTTAAGGTTTGTTCATAAACCTGTCCTGGATTTTTGCTCTAGCTGAAAAAAAATACAAAATGAAAGCTGGTGTCTTTTTTCCCATCTTCAATCAACACCAGCCAGAACCAAATATGTATAATTAGAAATGGATTTGAGTCATCGTAAAGTTCAGAGGATGGTACTCAGAGGAAGTGTAATTCCTTTTTTATCTCTAGAGGGCCAGGCTTGGCTTCTTCCATTCCCTTCAGGTTCTGAAGCTGTAATGTAGTCACAGAGAAGATTGATGTCAGGAGTTGTGGAGAAAAGCTCATGAAAAACAACTTACACAACAGAGAAAAAGGAACACTACATCTTTGTTTAGAATAGACTCATTAGTAACACTAGTAGCTGGAGAACGTCTGGATAGAGTGCACAGACAGACAGTGCCCATTTGCATCTTGATGATGATGAATGGTACATAAGGAGAGTCCTGGGGATACTAAATGCTGAGAATGTTCATAAACATGCTTCTCTCCATCTGATCATACCTAAAGAAACAAACATCACTCATAATTATGGTGCCATTAAATAAGAATTTTTATTTTAGACTTCCAGTTTTTCCATTAGGTTTTTTTTTTTTAAGTATAATTAAGAGAGTGTTAGATTAGTTTCAGGTGTACAACATGCTTCAACAATCCTATACGTTACTCCATGCTCATTGTGGTAAGTGTAGTTACCATCTGTCACCAAATAGAGTTTCTACAGTCTCATTGACTATATTCCCTATGCTGCATTTTTCATCTCCATGACTTACTTGTTTTGCAATTGGAAGTTTGTACCTCTTAATCTCCTTTATCTATTTCACCCATCCCCCTATCTACCTCCCTCTGACAACAGCCAGTTTGTTCTTTGTAAGAGTCTGTTTTTTGTTTATTTGTTTGTCTCTTTTTTCTTTGTTCATTTGCTTCTTAAATTCCACATATGACTGAAATCATATGGTATTTGTCTTTCTCTATCTTACTTACTTCCCTTGCCATTAAACCTGCTAGATCCATCCATGTTGTTGCAAATGTCCAGATCTCATTCTTTTGGGGGCTGAGTAATATTCCATTTTTTATATATACTGCATCTTGTTTATTTATTCATCTATCAGTGGACACTTGGGTTACTTCCATATCTTGGCTACTGTAAACAGTGCTGCAGTAAACATAGAAATGTATGTATCTTTTCAAATTAGTGTTTTTGTTTTCTTTGGGTAAATACCTGGCAGTGGAATTACTGGATCAAATGGTTGTTCTATTTTTAATTTTTTGAGGAACTTCCATACTGTTTTCCACAGTGGCTGCACCAATTTTCATTCCCACTAACAGTGTACAAGGATTCCTTTTTCTCCACATCCTAGCCACACGTGTATTTCTTGTGTTTTTGATTTTAGCCATTCTGACAGGTGTAAGGTGATATCTCATACTTTTGATTTGCATTTCCCTGATGATTAGTGATATTGAACATCATTTCATGTATATGTTGGCCATTTATATGTCCTCTATGGAAAAATGTTCAGGTCCTCTGCCCATTTTTTAATCGGATTATTTGGGTTTTTTTAGTGTTGAGTTGTATTATAAGTTCCTTATGTATATTGGGTATTAACCCCTTATTGGATATATCATTTGCAAATATCTTCTGTCATTCAGTGGGCTCTTTTTGGTTTTTTGATGGTTTGCTTTGCTAGCCAAAAAGTTTTTTTTCTTTTGAAGAGGTCCCAATAGTTTATTTTTACCTTCGTCTCCCTTGCCTGTAGGATACATATCTAGAAAAATGTTTCCACTGCCAATGTAAAACAGATTACTGCCTATGCTTTCTTCTAGGAGTTTTATGGTTTCAGGTCTCAAATTTAGGTCATGAAAGAAATTGAAGGACACAAACAAATGGAAGATATTTCATGATCATGGATTGGAAGAACCAATATTGCTAAAATGTTCATACTATCCAAAGCAATCTACAGATATAATACCATCCCTATTAAAATACAAACAACATTTTTCACAGAATAAGAACAAATAATATAAAACTTGTATGAAACACAAAAGATCCTGAATAGCCAAAGTAATCATGAAAAAGAAGAACCCTACAACCCAACAATTTCACTACTAGGTATTTATCCAAAAGATATAAAAATGCTGATTCGAAGGGGCACATGCACCCCGACATTTATAACAGCACTATCAACAGTAGCCAAATTATGGAAAGAACCCAAATGTCCATGGACTGATGAATGGATAAAGAAGATGTGGTGTATATCTGTATACAATGGAATATTATTTGGTGATCAAAAAGAATTAAATCTTGCCATTTGCAACAACATGGATGGAATTAGAATGTATTATGCTAAGCAAAATAAGTCATTCAGAGAAAGACAAATATATGATTTCACTCATATGTGGAATTTAACAAACAAAACAGATGAACATAGGGGAAGGGAAGGAAAAATAAGACAAAAAAAGAGAGGGAGGCAAACCATAAGAAACTCTTAAATACAGAGAACAATCTGAGGGTTGCTGGAGGGGTGCTGGGTGGGACGATGGACCAAATGTGTGTTGGGCATTAAGGAGAGCATTTGCTGGGATGCACCCTGAGTGTTATATGTAAGTGATGAATCACTAAATTCTACTCCTGAGATGATTTTTACACTGTATGTTAACTAACTTGGATTTAAACAATAGAAAGAAAGAAAGAAAGAAAGAAAGAAAGAAAGAAAGAAAGAAGAAAGAAAGAAAAACAAAATTGGAGTTATCACAATCCCAGATCATACTACCAAGCTGTAGTAATCAAAGCAGTATGGTACTGGCATAAAAATGGACACATAGATCAATGGAACAGAATAGAGAGCCCAGAAATAAACCAATGATTATACGGTCACTTAATCCATGGCAAAGGAAGCAAAAATACGCAATGTAGAAAAGACACTCTCTTCAATAAGTGGCACTGGAAAAACTGGACAGTTACATGAAAAAGAATGAAAATGGGCTGCTTTCTTACACCATACACAAAAATAAACTCAAAATGGATTAAAGATCTAAATATGAAACCAATTTTTCCACTAGCTTTTAAATAATTAGTTCACCAGATACCAAATTAAAATGTTTAATGGTGTACATTCCAAAACATGGTGTGTGTGTGTGTGTGTGTGTGTGTGTGTGTGTGTGTATATATATATATATATATATATATATATATATAAAACATGCAGAGACCAGAAGTCAGAGCAACACTGAAAGTGTCTCAGGAGCGTTATTGGACCTTAGGTTCTAATGGGTGAAGCCCCTTCCCAAAATGCAGCCCTTCCTTATGCCTTTGCACAAGAGCCATTAGTGACTTTATTCATTCCTTCCCCCTAAATACCTCTTGATCTGCTACCTAGGCAACTTGCTGTTACAACTGGAACAATATGGAATACCTAACACTTCCCTCTATAATATGACTTAAAATAGAAAAACAACAATCAATACATATTGAGTACTGGTCTCTGTGCTCTGCTGCCCTGATCTGTCTGTCTTTAACAACCTTTTTAAGTGGTTGTCATGAGAATAAGGTGGTGGCATTCCCCTCCAGCCAAAGACCAGCAAGCACGCTGAAGTTGAGCAAGGTGCTTGTTACAAGGGAGAGCACACACTGTGGCAAAACAAGGGGTGTCTCAATAAGCAGGTTTTAGAAAGGACTTATGGGATTAAGGCTTAGGTGATTTGGGGGAAGATTTTAGGAAGCAGGGATTTGCTCAAGATTGGATGGTATCATGAAGTAGGAGCAATTTTATGATTGGGTGTCTTAATAAATCTTATCTATATGGGAGAGGGAATCCAGTGAAGCTAAAACCATACGGGGGGATCTTTGGTCCTTTTTATGGTTTGGACAGTGCTCATGTTTTTGTCTGTATCCAGACAAAACATTTGTTTTTGTTTTGTTGTTAGTGTGCTAGAAATGGCTTATGTTTAACAGGAGAACACCAAGGCACAGCTGTGAGCACCAGGCCAGCTCCTTAAAACATCAAGGCCAAGCTGGCAGTCCCATGCTGGCTTCCAGATGTCAAGAGCTGCTATTATCTTTCTCAGGGGCATAAAGAGGTTGATGAGCTAGTCCAAAGTCATACAGCTCATGAGTTAAAGAACCATAATGTTAATACAACTCTGTCTGGTCTGTAAGCCCAAACATTTGACAAAGATTTGCTCTCGCTTTTCTTTCATGAAACATCTGCTTTCATCATCCTGGATTTCCCAGGGGAATCCAGCCAAGCTACCTGTCATATTCCATGGAGAACTGGAGTGAGTCTTGAAAACAACACTGTCCATTGACTTCAGTGAGACTCCAAGCCTGACCTAAACATGCTCTGCTTCAATTACAGCCTCTTGCCCTCCACCTTCCATGCCTCCATCGAGAGTCAGATTTTGTTCAAGTATTGACATTACATTTAGAACCACCTCTAGTTGGTGATCTCCAGCCTGTCTCTCCAGACACTCAGTTTGACAGAAGTGTCCCGAGGTTGGTAGAGCAAGTGAACCCCTCTTTAAACAAAGAATTCCTTTTGAATGGAAGAAAGTACTAGGGAAGTTTCCCCAAGGATATAGGGGTGCAGACAGCCTAAGTCTGGTGATGCAGTGGAAAGAACAGACTAAGGAGTCAGAACAAACTGGGTCACAGGTGAGCTCTCCTACATATTAGAAAAGTGACCAGGGTCTCAGTGCTTTTATCGCTAACATTGAATAAGAACATCCACCTCAAAACATGGACTGCTCTCATAAAATACCAAATGTTCATACCTTCATGGTTTGGTCTGTATTCCCTGCTATAGTCTGTGCTCCAAGATCCCTGAGGATAGAGACCAAGTATAACTTGTTCTCTGCTGTAGCCTCAGACCTGTCGTGGTGCTTGGCTGGCAGAAGAAGATAGGGAGATGGAGAGGGAGATGTAGTTGTAGTTGTAGATGGAGATGTAGTTGTAGATGGAGAGGGAGATGTAGATGTAGTTATAGTTGTAGATGGAGGTGTAGATGTA
>NW_024412436.1:8065827-8105512 GCF_014898765.1 Herpailurus yagouaroundi | reverse complement strand
TAGATGTGGTTGTAGTTGTAGTTGTAGATGTAGATGTAGTTGTAGTTGTAGGTGTAGATGTAGTTGTAGTTGTAGGTGTAGATGTAGTTGTAGATGGAGACGGAGATGTAGTCGGAGATGAATATGGAAGCGTAGATATAATTGTAGACCCGGTTGTGGACGTGGATGTAGATCTGGATGTGGATCTGTTTATAGACATGGATGTAACTATAGATACAGATATAATCAGATCATGAATGTAATTAGCCTAGCACATACATTTTGACCACTGCTATGGGTCTGGAAAGCAACCATACACTCTTGCTGAACAGAAAAGTAATAGTGTCCCATGTATGATAGAACTATCAGAATGTTTCCACATGCCAGTCTTCTACATTCTTTTAATTTTTTAAATATATTAATTTGATATTTGATAAAATTCATTTTCCTTAAGAAAGAATGACATTTTGGGGCACCTGGGTGGTTGCCAGTTAAGCATCCAACTTCGGCTCAGGTCATGATCTCACGGTTTGTGGGTTCAAGCCCCACTTCGGGCTCTGTGCTGACAGGTTGGATGGAGCCTGGAACCTGCTTCAGATTCTGTGTCTCCCTCTCTCTCTGCCCCTCCCCTGCTCCCACTCTGTCTGTCTCTCTCAAAAATAAATAAACATTAAAAAAAATTTTTTTGAAAGAACATTTCATTTATTCCCATTCATAAAGTAGCACTAACAGAGCTCTGTGACACTTGTTTTCCAAAGCTGGCATCTAGTTGGTATTTTTTTTTTTAAAAAATGAGTACAGTTGACACACAATGTTACATTAGTTTCAGGTATACATACAACCTAGTGATTCAACCTCTCTATGTGTTATGCTATGCTCACCACAAGTGTAGCTGTCGGCTGTCCCAATACCATTGACTATATTCCCTATGCTGTGCCTTTTATTCCTGTGACTTAGTCTTTCCATAGCTGGAAGCCTGTATCTCCCACTTCCCTTCACCCACTTTGCACGATCCCCAGCACCCCTCCCCTCTGACAACCATCAGTTCTGTTTATACAGATCTGATTCTGCTTTTTGTTTGTTGGCTTATTCATTTGTTTTGTTTTGTGGATTTTACATGAGTGAGATCATATGGTATTTGTCTTTCTCCGCCTGACTTATTTCACTTAGCATAATACCCTCTAAGTCCATCCATGTCGTTTCAAATGACCCAATCTCATCCCTTTTATGGCTGTGTACTATTCCATTATATATACATATATACCTATATATGGTATCTATATATTATACCATATATCTATATATGATATATATGTATATATCATCTTTCTTTTCCATTCATCTATCAATGGATACAGGTTTTTTGTATATTTGAGCTATTATAAATAATGCTGCAATAAACAGGGATGTCTGTACCTTTTCAAATTAGTGTTTTCACTTTCTGTGGGTAAGTACCAAGTAGTGGAATTACTGGATCATATGGTAGTTCTATTTTTAATTTTTTGAGGAACCTCCATACTGTTTCCCATGGTGGCTGCACCAATTTTGCACTCCCACCAATAATACATGAGGGTTCCTTTTTTCCCTCATCCTCACCAACATTTATCTTTTCTTATCTTTTTTTTTTTTAATTTTATTTTAGCCATTCTGACCGGTGTAAGGTGATGTCTTCTTGTGTTTTTGATTTTCACTTCCATGATGATTAGTGATGTTGAGCATCTCTTCATGTGTCTGTTGGCCATTTGTATATCTTCTTTGGAAAAATGTCTATTCAGGTCTTCTATCCACTTTTTATTTATTTTTATTTTTTAAATTTATTTTATTTATTTTGAGAAAGAGAGAGCACATGAGAGGGGCGAAAAGGGAGGAAGAGAGACAGAGAATCCCAAGAAGGCTCTGCACTGTGAGCACAGAGCCCGATGCAGGGCTCAAACCCACAAACCGTGAGATTATGACCTGAGCCAAAATCAAGAGTTTGATGCTCAACTGACTGAGCCACCCAGATGCCTCTGTCCATTTTTTTTAATTGGATTGTTTGTTTTCTTAGTATTGAGTTGTATAACTTCTTCATATATTTTGGATACCAACCCCTTGTCAGATATATCATTTACAAATATCTTCTCCCATTCAGTAATTTGTCTTTTTGTATTGTAGATGGTTTCCTTCACTGTCTTTTTATTTTGATGAGGTCCCAATAGTTTATTTTTCCTTTTGTTCTCCCTGCCTTAGGAGACATGTTGCTATAATAAATGTCAGAGAAATTATTGGCCGTGTTCTCTTCTAGGAGTTTTATGGTTTCAGGTCTCACATTTAGGTTTTTAATGCATTTTGAGTTTATTTTTCTGGATGGTGAAACAAAATGGTCCAGTTTCATTCTTTTGCATGTAGTTTTCCAGTTTTCCCAGAACCTGTCATTGAAGAGACTGCCTTTTCCCCATTTTATATTCTTGCCTCTTCTTTCATACATTAATTGACCACAAAAGTGTGGGTTTTTTTCTGGGCTCTCTATTGTGTTCCATTGATCTCTGTGTCTGTTTTTGTGCCAGCACTGTTTTGATTACTACAGCTTTGTAGTATATTTTAAAATACGAGATTGTGATAACATCTAGCTTTGTTCCTCTTTTTCAAGATTGCTTTGGCTATTCCGGGTCTTTTGGGTTCCATGCAAATTTTAGTATTGCTTGTTCTTGTTCTGTGAAAAATGCTCTTTGCATTTTGATAGAGATTGAATTGAGTCTGTAGATTGCTTTGGGTAGTATGGACATTTTAACAATATTAATTCTTCCGGTCTACAAGCATAGAGTATCCTTCCATTTGTTTGTGTCATCTTAAATTTCTCTCATCAATGTTTTATAGTTTTTAGACTACAGGTCTTTCATCTCCTTGGTTAAGGCATTTTATTCTTTTGGGTGCACTTGCAAATGGTGTTATTTTATCAATTTATTTTTCTGCTACGTTCTTGTCAGAACATAAAAATGCTAGCAATTTCTGGTATTAATTTTGCATGCTACAACTTTACTGAATTCATGTATTAGTTCTATAACTTTTTGGTGGAGTCTTTAGGGCTTTCTATGTATAGTATCATACCATCTGCAAATAATGACAGGTTAACTCTTCTTTACTAATATGGATGCCTTTTATTTCTTTTTCTTATCTAAATGCTATGGCTAGGGCTTCGAATACTATGTGGAATAAAAGTGGCAAGAGTGGATATATTCTTGCCTTGTTCTTGACCTTAGAGGAAAACCGCTCAGTTTTTCACCACTGAGTTTGATGTTAGCTGTGGGTTTTTCATATACAGCCATCATTTTGTGGAGGTATGTTTCCTGTACATCCTCTTTGTTGACATCTAGTTGGTCATTTAAACATTGGACAAATTATTTTTTTAATTTATTGAAAATTATAAATTCCCTGGAAACCCAATGACCGGAGCCTTAAATTTTTATTCTCAAGCTGGTTCCCCAGTGGGCTGACTTCTAAGGGGAGTTGGCCTCAAAGGTCTGGGCACTGAGTCCCATAGGCTCAGGCAAAGGTCACTGTTCCCTCCACCTTCGTGTAAGGCTGGAGGCTTTCACAAACGACCTGCATGTCCAGATTTGAGACTTCAGTGGAGAAGTCCACATACAGCGGGTACAACCGTGCTACTTTGTCACTGTCCTGCCTTAAGCCTTTAGTCATTCTCTTGCCCCCCCTGGAGATCCTTCACCAGCCATTTACATCACCCCATGGTCTCACTTCAGTGTACTCCTTTTCCCTGTGGTGTCCTTCTTCAGCTCTGTCCGGTGGCACCTTACTATTTTCTTACACCAATTTGTTCCAGCCACTGTGCTGTCCTCCTGGCACCCCACGATCATCTGATACAGGATCAAGCTCGAGACCAGCAAGGCTGACCCAGAGAAGCAAGCGAAATTGTCGTATTTCATCCATCTGAAACAGCTATTCTGTTGTCACCATTCTGGCACCAAGTCTACCTGCCACAAATGGTGTCTGAGGAGTGACTTCCTACCCTCACACTTGTGACTAAAGTGCCTGGAATCTGTTGGTGGCTAAAGTAAAATTGTACATGGAAAAAGAACTTTGGCACCTCTTCTGTTTAACTCAAACAAATTTGTGCCCCTTTTAGAGCAAGAGTATAGTAGAAGCATCCTTCTCAGGAGAAGCAGAAGAAAGCTAGATCTTGGTAGAACGAAAGCTAACACTGTCTGAGCCAGGCACTGAGATGCGTGTTTGACGTGCATTTTGTTCCATTTACTCTTCGTAGTGGTCCTGTGATGTACGTCCATTTACAGATGAGGTTAAGTGCCTTCTCACGGTGGAGTTAGTCTGTCTTCAGAGCCCGTTCCAGGAGATGACCTACTGTGTCATGTGTCATGATTAAGTCACATTGAGAGACCTCTCTCTCATTCGCTTGCAGGGAAAGGCTATCAGAATTGCCATCCTGGCACCCTTCTAGATGTCAAATTTTATATTAGCACTTACCCAGATGCATCGTGTCATATCATTAAAAAGTGGTTGTCTTTCTTCACAATTATGGGAAGCTCACAGTAGTGTTGTGACTATGTTTAATATCATTCTACATATCAGGACAGAATCAGTAGAGAATGACAGGGTGTGGGGAGGATGTGGTTTTGTCCCCCAACAACTACCGTTTGCTTTAATCTGCCCCCAACCACAACAAAGGGGCATAACTTCCACTGGAAGACTAGCAGATGTGTATTCCTGAGTAAAGAGGTGGACAGGGAAGCATGGCATTCTTATTCAGCCTTTGGTCAGCGGTCTCTAAAAATACATGTTTGTCATTTGTGAACAAGTAACCTGAAAACACAGAAGGCCTGAGGTGGGAAAACCAAAGGGCACCAATGAGATCCAAACATAGTAAAAAGAATAATGATCAATAAGTTCCCCTCTGGGTGAAAAATCAAATGATCCCCTAGATTTCTACTTTCAGTGGTATTCTGTCTTAGACTCCACTGGGACTTGGATAGTGTGCACCTGTTTAAGGCAGTCTGCATTCAAAAGACAAGCTCATGTTGGTGTCTGTGTCCCATGTTGGTAGGTGCAGGAAGCATGTCCAGAGGACAGTTAGTTCACTGACCAATGTAAGGCCTGCCACTGATACTGACCACTCAGTATCACCATGTATTTTCACCATGCTTGTGAAAATCTTCCGGGCGGGTCTCTGGGTGTGGCCATCGCCAGGTTTTCTGCTCCTTCGGTACCAGAAGAGAGATTCTTATTAAATTCATGTACTCAGGATCAGAAGGCATTGGGCTAACCTGGAGCTTGGGCTCCTGGATTCAGAAGGGAACTTGTTTTCATCTCTGACCACCATTTATTCATTTCCAAGGGCAGGCATTCATTCAATGAACATTTTCTAGGCAAGTCTTATAATCCAGCACTGGAAAAAAAAACAAACTATGAACCTGACGTAGTCTCTTCAGAGACTGTAGAGTCACTTAGGAAAAACAGACACATAATTTGTTTTAATTATGATATAATGTAAGACATGCCACGTCAGAAATAGGCAACAGGTATAGTACTAGACAAAGCAGGCAATGGGTTGGCCAGAAAAGGCTTCACGGAATTGATAGCAGGAGGTACCGTGGACTGTATTCTAGCCAGGTGCTAAGTGGGGTATTATCATAGTGGTCAGGCATGCAGCCTTCCGAGTTGAAGTCTCAGCTGTGTCATCTCCCAGGGAACAAATCATCCAAGCTCAGTTTCCCCCTTGTAAAATGGGGATGGACACTGTATCTACCTACCCACTTCCAGGAGGAAAGCCGATGAGGCACCGTGTATGTTTCCTAGAGCTTCCATAACAACTAGCCACAAGCTTGGTGGCTTCCAAGAGCAGGAACGTACTTATTCAGTCACAGTTCTGGGGGCTAGAAGTGCGAAATCAAGGTGTTGGCAGAGCCCCGCTCTCCCGGAAGGCTCTAGGGGACAGTCTTTCCTCACCTCCTTCTAGCTTCTGGCTGTTGCTGGTAATGCTTTGTGTTCCTTGGCTTGTAGGTGTGTTACTCCAATCTCCATCTTCACATAGCCCTCCCCCTGTGCGTCTGCCTGAATTTTCCTTTTTTTATAAGGACACCAGTCATACTAGATTTAGGACCCACCATAATTCAGTATGACTTCATCTTGATTGCATCTGCAAAGACCGCATTTCCCAAGAAGGTCACATTCACAGGTTCCGGGCGGAAATGAATTTGGGGGGAGGGAGCACTATTCAACCCAGTACACACACCAACTAAGCACTCCATCAACACTAGCTATCAAAATTATATTATTCTAACTGCATACCTTGGGAGACCCATAGTGTCCCCATTGAACAATGAACTGAAATTTAAGAATTAAGTAATTTGCCCAAGGCTAGTCAACAAGCAAGTTGCAGGATTAAGATGCAAATGGGCCTGCACCGAATTTAAAACCAGGGAGGGTCACCAGCCACAATCCTGCAGATACTGAGGGGAGCTCATCCTGACACACAGCACAAGTCCTTCTTCTCCAGGCAGCCTTGGCGGGATGGGCAGGCAGTGCTACAGGGGATGAAGATGGGCAGGAAATTGATGTCTTGAACCCGGAGGGGCAAGGCTGACTTTATGAGCCAAACCCCACCAGAGAATTTGGGCCCCCTGGATGTGCACTAACCTTGCCTGAGTCTGGCAGACGAAGAAGCATGTCAGGGAGGCCCTGGTCCCGAGGACAGCTCCTTACCCACACGGGAGGCAGATCTCGGATTCTCCGACCGACGGCCACCCCAGACAAAGAGCCTGGGTATTATACCTGCTGAACTAGAACAATGTGAAATGCAAAAGGCTCCCCAGGAGAAGATAAGGTGGCAGTGTTGCTCTAACCCAAAAAGGTACGAGAGCGTGAGGGTCAGATGCAGAGCCGAATGTTCCAGAGACCCTGTGGGCAAACAGCTGGGTGGGCTCGTCCTCAACCTGGCACAAGATTAGCCATCATTAGCAGCTACTCTAGACAATTTTTTGAAGCCTCTGAGATTGGAAAACACCTAAGAACAGGTAAATCTTTCTGCCTCCTACCGCCAAGGCCTGGGGCTGAATATTGTACCCTAGCTCCCTCACCCTGTCTCCTGTCTCCACAGCACAGCCAAACGGCCCTTTTCAATTCACACCCCGACCCTCCTTGCCTGCTTCCCCAGGATCTTCAGCATAAATGCCAAGCTATTTATCCCAGCTCAAAGGCCCCTGAGGATCTGCCACCCCTGTCCCTACAGTGTTACCCTCTGCCATCAGAAAAAAATATCTCGGCACGCTTGGGTGGCTCAGTCCGTTAAGCTTCCCTCTGGCTCTTGGTTTTGGCCTCAGGTCATGGTCTCACAGGTCTCACAGCCCTGCACCAGGCTCCACGCTGGCAGTGCAAAATTCTCTGGGATTTGCTTGGGATTCTCTCTCTCTCCTCTCTGCCCCTCCCCTGCTCATGTGCACGCTCTCTCTCTCTCTGTCTCTCAAATAAATAAATAAATTTAAACAAAAAATGTCTACACGCTCACACACATACATGTTCTCTCCTAGCTCGTTCAGCTTTAGCCACACAGCTCTGATTGTATCCCCACCAGCCTCAGTGCCTTTGCACATGCCTGATACACCCACCCTGCCCTATCTCCTCCCACTTTTTTTTTTAAGTTTATTTATTTATTTTGAGAGAGAGAGAGAGAGAGAGAGCGCAAATGTGGAAGGGGCAGAGAGGGATGGGGAGAGAGAGAGAATCCCAGCAGGCCCAGCATGGAGCCTGATGCAGGACTTGAGCTCATGAACCGCGAGATCATGACCTGAGCCAATGCTTAAGTGACTGAACCACCTAAGCGCCCCATCTCCTCCCACTTTCTTAGCCTCTAATTGTCCTTCTGCTTGTCCATCCAATTCTAGGAATCTATACTGGGGAAATACTTCCACAGGTGCACAAAGATATGTGTATAAGGACACCCATTGCTTTATTTTTTGCACTAGAGAAAAAAGAGGGACAAGTCCATCAGCAGATTAAATAATGTGTGTGCATCTATTCTGTAGTCACTTTGGAGCTGGTGGAACAACTCCAGGGGGGTATAGATGAACAGGGAAATACCTCCATGACATACTGTATTAGGGAGTCCTAGGTGACGTCTTCTGTAATCCTGAGTAGAGTCCTCACTGGGGAGCTAGAGGAAGACATAGGAGGGGAGTCAGACTCAGGTCTCTAAAGGGCCCAGGCGTCCCTAGCACTGCCCTCCCTGGGCATGTGTCTTTGTGCTGTCTTTTATGACCCCGATTTTACTTTGTCACTTTCATTGACCAAATTGGAAATCATCTGTAACTCTTACAAAGTGATCCTAGACTCAGATGAAGCCAGTCCTGCTATGTTCCTGGGTGTATTGGATCAAGGGTCAGAAACCTGAATTTAAATTCTCAATCTCTTGCTGATAAGGTCTCTCACTTGGGGCAAGTGTTTTTGCTTACCCTCCTGAGCTTCCCTTTCCTCTCTGGCCCCTTCGTTGCAAGGGTGTATTGGGGTGTTCCTCCTGAGGCTTGTGCAGTGTTAGTAAGAGTAACTAACAATTGTTAACCTATTTTTAGTGAGTTACAAGTCATGGACACTCTTCTGAGCCCTTTAATGGTACTGACCATTTTAAGCATCACAGCACCTGTGTACAATAAACACTATTAACCCAGTTTTAGGGAAGAAGGAAACTGAGGCCCGGAGATGGTGAGTCTTGCCCAAAGTCACACAGCTAGAAAGCTGTGGAACTGGAGCCTAATTCCAGGCAGTCTGACTTCAGAACCCACGATGTCAACCGTTCCACGATGCTGCCATGAAAACCTGGGTACCGCCGCACGATTTAAGGATTCGGACGAGAAAGTGTTTTAAGGAATGAATCTGAAGAGCTGATGTAAAAATGGAAGTGAATATGGAAAACTTATCTATAAGACCCCAAATGCAAAAACGCAAGCCAAAGTTCTCCTGAAATCTTGAAGCATTTTTATACCGTATCCCCTCCAGACACCGTAACATGCCTGTATCTGCACACTTCTGTATAACAGCAGTGAGAGAAGGAGTCACTACAACTGCATTCTTGTGCATATTTGTTCTCTGAAAATAGCGCCACCCGTCGTACATGGCACCGATGCTTTTTCTATTTTAATTTCACAGATGAAAGAACTCGGTGTCATCTTCTACAACTGTAGCTGCCTGGTCCTGGATTTACAGAGGATATTCGCTCTGTATAGCTCATTAAAATTCAAGAGCAGAGTGCCTCAGACCTGGTCCAAGAGGCTCTATGGAGTCTATGACAACGAAAAGAAATTGCAGCTTCAGCTGAACGACACCAAATCTCAAGCATTTGTGTCGGTGAGTCATTGCCCTCTCGCTCCTCCTCTTCCTTCTTCCGAAGTTGGAATGTTCCAGTGTGATCTTGTGCTGGGCAAGCCCGAATTCTAAAGATGAGTTCTGTCCCACCCCTTGACGAGGTAAGATATACCCACTCTTTTCTGAAAGAAATTGTTTTAATGTTTGTTTACTTTTGAGAGAGAGAGAGAGAGAGACCAAGTGCAAGCAAGGGAGGGGTGGAGAGAGAGGAGACGCAGAATCCAAAGCAGGCTCCAGGCTCTGAGCTGTCAGCCCAGAGCCCGACGCGGGGCCCGAACTCATGAACTGTGAGATCATGACTTGAGCGGAAGTCGGAAGCTTAACCGACTGAGCCACCCAGGCACCCCAAGATACACCCACTCTTACGCCTAATCATATGCTATCCCTAGTGATAACAATAATGAATGTTAATATTCATCCCTAGTTCCTTATGCTTAGTGTTATCTAATTTGATCCCTCTGGCCATCTGTTAAGGTAGACCCAGCTTTGTAACCCTGTTACAGACAAAGGGATGAGGCTTATCTACTAGCACAAAGACCCTCATGGCAGGAGCCAAGACAGGCACCAGCTCCCAAGTCCTCTGAACCAGATCCTATTTTCCATGCCCTACTTCAGTGATTGTCAGACTTGTTTTTAGCAATAGAAACCTTTGATGAAAAAATCTGAGGCATGTTGGTGTGTAAAACAGGTAAAAGCAGAAGTGTACTTGATCGAGGCTGAGGGAGGAGGCCCAGAGGGCAGGGCACAGCTTCAGGCCTCTGACTACACTGGAAACTGCCACTCCCCACCTCCCACAACTACGACCCACTGCTGTCCCACAGGGTCACTGGGAATGGGCAATGTGAGTATCCGTGCCTGCAGCCCTGGTCCACCAAACTTTAAAAACTGAAGAACTGGCTGGGGATCCTGTTGAAGATGCAGATTTACATGGGGTGCCTGGGTGGCTCAGTTGGTTAAGTGTCCAACTCTTGGTTTGGGCTCAGGTCTTGATCTCACAGTTCCTGAGACTGAGCCCTGCATCAGGCTCTGTGCTGACAGTGCTTGGAATTCTCTCTCCCCCTCTCTATTTGCCCCTCCCCTGCTTGCGCTGTCTCTATCTCTCTCAAAAATAAATAAACAATAAAATAATAAAATAAAATAAAATAAATAAAATGCAGATATGCAGCCTCCCACCATTGCCCAGGCCAGGATCTGATCCACTGGACCTGGGGTGAGACCTTAGAATTTTGATTTGAAACAGCCTTCTGGGGGCACCTGGGTGGCTCAGTCGGTTAAGCGGCCGACTTCGGCCCAGGTCATGATCTCGCGGTCCGTGAGTTCGAGCCCCGCGTCAGGCTCTGTGCTGACAGCTCAGAGGCTGGAACCTGTTTCAGATTCTGTGTCTCTGTCTCTCTCTCTGGCCCTCCCCCATTCATGCTTTGTCTCTCTCTGTCTCAAAAATAAATAAACGCTAAAAAAATAATAATAATAATAATAAAAAATGAAACAGCCTTCTGAATTGATCCTGGGACCTAGATAAATTTCTTAAGACCATGCTCCCAATTCAACATGCTGGTCTCCCACTGACAGGAGTGCTTTTATGCCAACAATTTTTATATCACTGAAGAACGTGTCACTGAAGAGTGAATTCTGACCTTTTTGTCAATTAAAATGAAAGCACAGTCTGAAAATTTAGACATGTAGCAAATTGAGACAAAAGAGGATGTTGAAGTTGTTTGTCTTAACAAATTCACATCAATGCAAATAGCAGAAAATAGACTGAAAGATTTTCATCAAAGTGAAAAAGGCTTTTCTTTTTAATATGTGGAGGTCAGCAATGTAGTAGCAAGTAGCATATTGTATGGGCTGTTTTACTAGCAAAATGACTTCATGTATTCAGTTTCATTTCTGAAGTTTCTCTCAAGACAACCCTGTAAGACAAGAAGGCCAGATAGTATCCTGAATTTGTAGATGAGTCACAATAGGAACTTTGCCAAGGATCCCTTAATGCAGAGAAGGTAACAGGGTGACATGATGCCCCAAAGGACAGGTGCTCAGCCAGCTCCAGTAGAACAGATGGGAAGCAACAGGGAAGAAATGAATGGTAAGCAAGTTTCAGATAATTGCTAGATTTTCAATTTACGGTTTAAATCTTAGAGATTGGTGAATGTGGGTTTTGCATACATTTAAATTTTCTTTTTTTAAATGTTTATTTAGTTTTGAGAGAGAGAGAGAGAGAGAGAGAGAGAGAGAGAGAACATGTGCATGCATGTGCACCTGAGTGGGGAGGGGCGGTGGGGGGGGGTGGTGAGTATCTGAAGCAGCCCCCCAGCTGACAGCAGAGAGCCTGATGTGGGGCTCAAATTCAAAACCATGAGATCATGACCTGAGCCAAAGTCGGACACTTAACCGACTGAGCTACCCAGGCACCCCTAAATTCTGACTCTTAAAAAGGTGGCAAATCCCCCTTTGTTGATCCCAAAATTAACATATCTACCCCAGAGAGAGGGCCCAGGCCTTTAATAAAATCTACTAAAATGTAGATCTTTGTTGTACTGTGGGACAGATTCACAAATTGCGTTTTATCAAACGATTTGTCACAAAATAAGTAGACTTTTGAAACATGCCTTTAGGTATAGTCTTTTCAAGTATATGATGCCTCTATTTTCTATTTTTATTTATTATATTATTTTAACTTACTGTTTTCTATTTCCTAGTAATGTCAAGCCTACCTTTGAATTTCAATTCAACAGGTATTAATTGAACACCACGTTTGCAGAGGTATAAAATCCTACAGGTATAAAATAAAGTCAGACACCCCCCGCCACCAGTGGAATTGGTCTGGAATCCCAGACCTCCTTGATTTCACCCCTGTTGTGGCATCTATTATATTTTCGTAGCTGTTTGTTGATTGTTTATTGATCATCTCTCCTGCTATTTAAAAGCCTCTGAAGATCATAGACTGGACCGTCTTGCTCATTGGTATTCCCAACACCTTACACAAGGCTCCAAAAAATGTCGGATTGGATTTATTAGTAATTTTAATATAAAGTTCTAGGATGTGTATAATTTTCTGAGTGATGTAGGCCAAACATGCCAAAGCAAATATATTTAAATTGAAAGTATTTGGTGTGGGGCGCCTGGGTGGCCCAGTTGGTTGGGCGTCCGACTTCGGCCCAGGTCATGATCTCAGGTCCGTGAGTTCGAGCCCCACGTCGTGCTCTGGGCTGACAGCTCAGAGCCTGGAGCCTGTTTCAGATTCTGTGTCTCCCTCTCTCTCTGACCCTCCCCCATTCATGGTCTCTCCCTGTCTCAAAAATAAATAAATGTTAAAAAAAATTTTTTTTTTTAAAAAGAAAGTATTTGGTGTAAAACATCTTAAAATAGTATATTTTTATAATCCCACAGTCCCAAGACTAAATTCACACACACACACACACACACATTGAAGACACATAGACACATAAAACACATATTATTAAGAATTACCATTCCCCAGATTAGATTTTTAGATGATTAACAACTTAGCATTGTTAAATATAAATTTTAATTTATGATACAAATATGAATTATTTCTAATTTTCTCACAGAACCCTAAAGATCCTTGGTGAGATTTAACTATGTGATTTCTAATAACTTGGTGCCAGTGAGTTCTGATTTTAATTCCCCATTAAAATAAGAAGACAGGAACCATAGTTGGCTGGGTTTTTGTTATCTTACAGATTTCTTTTTAGAGCCCTTGAGATTATAAATTTGCTTTCCAAGATAAAGACTAGTGCTATGCCTGGGTGGCTCGGTCAGTTGAGCATCCAACCCTTGATTTCGGCTCAGGTCATGATCTCACAGTTTCTGGGATTGAACCCTGATTGGACTCTGTCCTGATAGTGTGGAGCCTGTTTGGGATTCACTCTCTCCTTTTCTGTCTCTCTGCCCCTCTCCCACTCACGCGCACACTCACTCTCTCTTTCTCTCTCTCTCTTCAAAAGTAAATGAACATCGGGGACGCCTGGGGGGCTCAGTCAGTTAAGCGTCGACTTTGGCTCAGGTCATGATCTCACAGTTCGTGGGGTCGGGCCCCGCGTCGGGCTCTGTGCTGACAGCTCAGAGCCTGGAGCCTGCTTTGGATTCTGTGTCTCCTTCTCTCTCTGCCTCTCCCCCACTTGTTCTCTGTCTCTCTCTGCCTCTCAAAAATAAATAATTTTTTTTATTTAAAAAAAAAATAAATGAACATTAAAAATATATATATAGACTAGTTACTGATCTGGGTGCTAGACAGATCTGATCTCTCATTATAGTTTTGTTCATTCACCCAGCAGTCATGTATACTGAGATGTATCTAGTGAGTGAGGGCAGGACATTAAGTGGAACCTAGTGCTGCTATGAAAAATGCCATGTTATATTAGTCTTTAGAACCTCCACTATATATTGTTAATTACCTTTTTAATAGCTTTATTGAGAGATACTTCACATTCCGTGGCATTTCTTTTAAAGTATATGATTCAGTGGGTTTTTGTGTAATCACAGGCTTGTGCAGCTATCTCCACCATCTAATTTTAGGTTATTTTGGGGGCACCTGGGTGGCTTAGTTAGTTAAGCATTCGACTTCTGCACAGGTCATGACATCACAGTTTGTGAGTTCAAGCCCCGCATCGGGCTCTGTGCTGCCAGCTCAGAGCCTGGAGCCTGCTTCGGATTCCATGTCTCCCTCTCTCTGCCCCTCCCCTGTTCATTCTCTGTCTCTCTCTGTCTTTCAAAAATAAATAAACATTAAAAAGTTTTTAATAGGGGCGCCTGGGTGGCGCAGTCGGTTAAGCGTCCGACTTCAGCCAGGTCACGATCTCGCGGTCCGTGAGTTCGAGCCCCGCGTCGGGCTCTGGGCTGATGGCTCAGAGCCTGGAGCCTGTTTCCGATTCTGTGTCTCCCTCTCTCTCTGCCCCTCCCCATTCATGCTCTGTCTCTCTCTGTCCCAAAAATAAATAAACGTTGAAAAAAAAAAAGTTTTTAATAAAAGGACAGTTTCATCACCACAAAGAAAACCATTAGGAGTCACTCTCCATTTTCCCCTTCCCTCAGCCCCTGGAAACTGCTAGTCTACTTTCTGTCCCTTAGAATTCTCCTTTCTTTAGGTATTTCATATAAATGAAGCATATATAATATGTAGTCTTTTGTAATTGACATCTTTCACTTAGTACAATGTTTTCAAAGTCCATTAATGTTACAGCATGAATCAGCACTCCGTTCCCTTTCGTGGCCAAATAATACTCCATTATACAGATATGCCACAGTTTGTTTATTCCCCCATCGGTTGACGGACATTTGGGTGTTTCTATCTTTTGGGTCCTGACAGTAGTGTTGTCATGGACTGACGTGTGCAAGTTTGTATTTGAACACTTGTTTTCAGTGCTTTGGGGTGTGTACTCAGGAGTGGCCGTGTTGGGGAATGTGGCAACTCTGTGCTTAACATTTTGAGAGACTGACACATTGGTTTCCAAACTGGCTGCCCCATTTTACAGTTCCACCAGCAATTAATGAGGGCTCTGTTTTCTCCACATCTTTGCCAATGCTTGTTATTTTGTTTTATTTTACCCCTCCAAATGGGTATGAAATGGTATCTCACTGTGGTTTTCATTTGTATATTTTAATATGTTCATTGGCTATTTGTTTATCTTTTTTGAGAAATGTCTATCCAATCCTTTGCCCACTTTTCCATTAGTTTACTTGGGTTTTGTTTGTTGAGAGAGAGAGCACAAGTCGGGGAGGGACTGAGGGAGAGGAAGAGAGACTCTTAAGCAGGCTCTATACCCAGTGCAGAGCCCGATGTAGGACTCCTCTCATGACCCTGAGATCGTCACCTGAGCTAAAATCAAGAGTCAGACTTTTAACCAACTGAGCCACCAAGGTGGCTTTTATTTGGTTTTTATTACTGAGTTGTAAGAGTTCTTATACATGCTGCATATAGCTCCTTTATCAGATATACAATTTGCAAATATTTTCTCCCATTCTGTGGGCTACCTTTTTGTGTTTAATATATTTTAACAGATATATTTTGAGGATGGAGTATGAACTTCTTAAAAACCAGGAAACTATAGTGAAATAAATCAGAAGTCTAAGGCAAATATTTAACGAATATGCAAAACAAGTTACGTGCGTGTATAAGGCACTATTTGATCTAAGAGAGACATATTGCCTAGAAGCAAGGTGCACGAGAGCATTTGAGCAGTAAAAGTCATCACAGAGCTGAAACAGGGAAGAATCTGTTTTTCTTCTCCCTCTCATAGTAAAGGAGTACACAGTGCTAGGCTCAAAAAATTAATTCAGGAGCAATAACAGGGAAACTTAACAGCCTTCTCTGTAATTAAACTATTGGAACTAGTTAACTTCCTCCGCTGAATCAGTAGATCATTCTTTGTGTTGTTCATTCATTTACATCTTTTTATGTTTATTTATTTATTTTGCAGGGCGGGGGGGGGCGCCGGGGGACAGCATGAGTGCATGAGTGGAGGAGGGGCAGAGAGAGAGAGACAGAGACAGAGAATCCCAAACAGGCTCCCCACCGTCAGCCAGGAACCTGATGTGGGGCTCGAACTCCTGAACCATGAGATCACGACCTGAGCTGAAACCAAGAGTTGGAGCCACTCAGGCACCCCTTATTCATTTATATCTTAAGCAAACATTTTTAGCCAGTAGTATATTCAGCACTATTTTCAAAGGTAGCAGACTCTGGAACATGTCATCACATACCACCATGCCCCTAGGGCCAGGGGGGTACTGATACCGAGGGTCATGCATTTCCTTAATAAACACGTGGAGCACCTGCCATGGTTTAGGCACTGGGTTAGACAATGGGAACATAGGAAACAATACAGCAGGCAAATCCAAATAAAGAACTGTTCACACGTGGATGGAAAGACGTAGCATGAAGTAACTCCATTAAGAATGGAGGTTGGGGGATCACACAGACCTTCAATGCTGATTAATTTAAGAAGCACTTTCACATTCATTCCACAGATATGGATATAAAACATATGCTAAGCACAGCATGGCATAAGGTAAAGGGGATGAGCAACCCAGCGGTTGCATATGAATGCAATACAATGTAGCACGCTCCAGAATGAAGCTCCAGGAAGCAGGAGTCTTACTTTGATCACTGGTATATACCAGGTGGCTAGCCTAGAGCTGGAGCATGGCGGGCACTTCGTACTATTTGCTGAACAAATGAAAGCAAGCACAGAAGAAAGGCACTCACCCAGCCAGGGAACAGGCCATTACCCGATTTAAGCTTCAAGGGAAACCAGTGTGAGAGGTGCGTTCTACTATTAATCCCTTAGGCTGCGAGGCTCAGCAAGTGTAAGGTGCACAGCCAGCAGGCTGCAGGCTATAAATGCTGGAGCCTAGCCTGTATCACTGAAAGGCACCCAAAGTCCAGACTTGCAGGATATAAGAGCAAATGTGAAGACAGCAACGACTCCTGTGCCTCAATTTTTTCCTCCCTGAAACCAAAACCTCGTTTTTGCAACATGCAAGGAAGTTCAAGAAATTCCTGAAACAGAAACGTGGGCGCTTGGACGCATGTCGGAGCTTCCTTGAGCTCCTGTCTAGAGCGAAGACCCTCAGCTCCCCCATGTTAGCCTGAAGAATGTTTAAAGCAGACCCAGCAGGCTGAGGGAATTAAGTAATGTCAATTTTGGATGTTTTCATGGAGATAGAAAAATGAGTAAAGTACAGTCCCTAAAATCAGGTCAGTGACAGTCTAGGCAGGCAAATGAGGCAAGTGCAAATAATTACAAGTTTGAATATGCTAAATAATGTAGCCAATCAATCATATTACGGGCGGGCAGAGAAGGGAGAAGGGGCCTCTGGCTGGGGAAATACAGAAGTTTCATGGAGGAGCTTGTAGTTGAACTAGAGAAAGCATAAAACCGACGGGCAAGAACAAGGAAGCTTGGGCCGGAAGGGCTGGCGGGAGCAAATGTGCAGGGGCAGACAGATGAGAGCCAGGCACAGAGGGCGTGATAGCTGGCACAGGAGGGAGGCAGAGAAATGGGAGGCCAGGGCTCGGAGGCCATAGTTCAGTGGGTTCAGACTGGATTCCCAGACACCAGAAATGCTGAGTGTGATGTGTGTGTGTGTGTGTGTGTGTGTGTGTGTGTGTGTGTCCATCATGGTGATGAGAAAACGATGTGTAAAAGCCCCAGCAAAGAAAGAGCAGTAGAGCCTGAATGGGAGGAGGGGCAGTCAGGAGTAAGAGGGAGACCCAGTGGCCACTAGAAGCAGGAGCACCTGTCTTGGGGACAGGCAGAGTATCCTCTGTGTGTGTGCTAGGGAAAAGGTGTAGGACCAGCACTGGGTTTGGTTGGTTGGTTGGTTGGTTTTATCTTTTGTTGTTTTTGTTTGGGGTTTATGTTTGTGTCTTTTCTTATGTTTATGTTTTTAAAATTTTTTTGTTAATGTTCATTTTTTGAGACAGAGAGACAGAGCGTGAGTGGGGGAGGGGCAGAGAGGGGGGGGGCGCAGAAACCAAAGCAGGCTCCAGGTTCTGAGCTGTCAGCACAGAGCCCAACGCGGGGCTTGAACCCACAAACTGTGATCATGACCTGAGCCACCCAGGCACCTCTATTTTTACGTTTTTTTGTGAGGGTTTTTTGTCATTAGTTGTTTTTGTTTTTTTTTTTTTAAGTTTACTTATTTATTTTGAGAGAGAGCACGAGCGGGGGGAGGGGCAGAGAGAAGATCCAAACAGGCTTCGTGCTGTCAGCGCAGAGCCCAGCATGGGACTCAATCCCACGATGCTGGATCATGACCTGAGCTGAAATCAACATTCGGACACTTGACCGACTGAGCCTCCCGGGTGCCCCTGGCATAAGTTTCTTAAAAGACTTGGAAACTCATCTTCATTCCAAAAGAAAAATAAATGATCAAAAACTCAATCTGATAGTCGCCTTCCAAGATGACTTTTTGAGCAGGGATGTTGAGAGAGTATATGACCTTCAACAGGCTCCTTTCCTGCCCCCACGCTCCACGTCTGTCTTGCTTGGACATCCAAGACAACGGCTTCATCTTCCCTCTGTCTAAGCCGGGATAGGCATTTCCACCAGCACAGTGATGGGAGTTGTCCTGAGCGTTGGATGCAGGACAGTTCCAGAAGCCCTCCCATCCGTGCACCCCTCCACTCACCACTGCCTCCTGCTGCTCAGAGTAAGACAGCAACCCCAGTAATGCTATTTTTAGTCCTGTGTGCTGGGAAAACAATGAGAAAGCCAAACTACATCTTTCTATAGCAATTTCATCCAAAAACACCTTATTTTTATAAGATGGAAACCACCTTGAGCAACAGGAGAAAAATGCCTCAAGTATAATTTGCCTCTTTGTTCGTTGGCTTGAGTTTTTCAGAATATCCTCCTTCCCTGTCCCTCCTGATGAATTTGGTCTTCGTAGTCACTTGTTGGGGTTTTCTTTAGAATTATTGATGACCTTTGCACTCTTCTTCCTGACTTAATGATGAGAGGGGAAAAAATCCACAAGATTTTTTAGATTGTATGTCTAGAATGTTTTTATGCCCACATCACCTTTCAAATGAAATGACTTTTCGGGTAAATTGATTGCTGTGTGTACATATATGTATTATATGGTAACACCTGAGAAAATTAACTGTTATTCATGATGGAGTGTTCACCAGAGCCCTGTGAGTGTGAGTTAGAATACTCTGAAAATGAGAGGTGTGTATCCTGAAAGTAAGAATTCCCTCCCCAAACAGACATAAAGGTCAGACTTGAGACACATCCCACCACACCTTGATCTGAACATGCCTCAACTATGATGGGATTGAAAACACATTTGTCTATTCTCATAAAGGACTGGAGAGTTGGTTTGAAAAATCTACCTCAAAGCCAAGATCCACTGAAACAAATCAACAACAACAACAACAAAGAGAAAGCCCCAGCTGACAAAAATTAATCCTCTGAAAGTTTGGTTTTTGTGTCTTCACAGAATTCTCCCAAACTCTTCTGCCCTAAAAACAGAAGCTTTGACATAGACGCCATCTACAGCGTGATAGACGACGCCAAGCAGTACGTATACATCGCTGTCACGGACTACCTGCCAATCTCCAGCACGAGCACCAAAAGGTCAGTGAGTGAGTAACCTCGTCCTCCAACCCAGCCTCCAAGGCCAGGTGCAAACCGGGGACCATAGGAAACCGGCTGGACACTGAGGTGCTCTCCGTTTCCCTTTAGGTCACACACCGTTCAGACCTCCGAGTGCATTTGCAACTTACCCATGATGCATCTCCTCCCTCAGTCCATTTGAAGGACTCGGGGACTCACCCTACAGAAGTACCACCGTGTTTTACCTTACAGGCATGAGAGCAACTTTAGAATGGAGATCGGGTTGTTTTCAATTTGAAATTTATTTGAAAAATAAAATAAATTGGAAAAAAAAATTTTTCTGGAAAAAAAAATTTAACACTTTTTAAAAGTAATCTCCTCATCCAGTGTGGGCCTCGAACTCACAACCCTGAGATCAAAAGTCACGTGCTCTACTGACTGAGCCTGGCAGATGCTCCCCAAAAAATATTTCTTGAAAGTTCTTAGCTAGCAGGTGTCCCTGAAGGATATACTGAAACTGAGTAGGTCTGGCAAGATTTTCCTCCAAGGAGACATCATTTTGGTCGTATTCATGTCAGTCTTCATTAAAGGCTGATTTTTTGTATTTTTCCAACTTAAAGAAGAAAGAAACTCAGTATCTATATGTTCTCAGTCAATCCATTCCTCTCTATGAGGAAGCGAGCATTTTAAAAAATGAAGGGATTTGGGGGGCACCTGGGTGGCTCAGTTGGTTAAGCATCCGACTTTGGCTCAGGTCATGATCTCTCAGTTCATGAGTTTGAGCCCCACGTCGGGCTCTGTGCTGACAGCTCGCAGCCTGGATCCTGCTTGGGATTCTGTGTCTTCCTCTCCCTCTCCTTCTGCCCCTCCCCTGCTCACTCTCTGTCGCTGTCTCTTACAAAATAAATAAACGTTTTAAAAAATTAAATTTAAAAATGAAGGGATTTTTACAGCAATTCATCATTGTTTAGAGGGGGAATACTTGAAATAAATTTAGGGATGGACTATATGCCCCTAAGTGCATAAATGCCTGGCTGTGCCCCAGATATTTCCCACTTTTGCTCTCCTGCCAGGAATGCACAGATTTGGCTACTTATAAGTGCTTTGAATAACCCATTTAAAGCCAGGAAAAGTTTTCAAAGTGCACATTTCTGAGAGTACAGCCGGAGACCTTTTTAATTTGGGAAATTGCAATTGCAAAATAACCCTTTACTGAGGTAAATGATGAAGCGTGCCCTCTCTTGCTTGAATATTGTTCATGTTGCCAACCAACATATGCCTAATATGCAGCTTCTTTATGCAGATGCCTGTAAGATTGCAAAAGCATGAGTCTCCTGCAAAGTGATCTCCCATAATGTCAAAAAGCATTTTAAGCTACAAGATATACTATTAAAACATTTTTACTTTAAAATATGGCACATCCCTTGAATATTCGTAGGTGTTTACCCATATACTTTTACATGTTTGCTATCTCTTTTTTATTTTTCTCCAATTTATTGGTTTGAGATTTCATTTTAGATGTCAACTTCACTTTGAGAAGACTTTGAAACATAATAGATACGTTTTGCCTGCTTCTCCTATTATTCAGAATGAGAGTAAGGGATAATGGGGTGATGATTTCTTAGGATTGACAAAACCTTCATTCCATGAAGCCCCACAAACAAAATTAATATCCTTTGTGGCCAGAGAGGAAGGAGTTAGCATAGAGAATCTAAAATATCTTGGAAATGTAGAAGTTAAAGAAAACTAAAAGAATGTTAAAAAACTGAAAACTCACCTGAAATTTTGCATTTTGGTTATTAATCTACCATTTCAGCGGCTGTCCAAAGAGCAGTTCTCTTATCATACTTAGGATATTTCAAACCCACAATCCCATCAAGCATTCTAATGAAAAGTCATCAGAGGGACTCCTGGGGGGCTCAGTCGGTTAAGCATCCAACTTCGGCTCAGGTCATGATCTCACGAGTTCGTGAGTTCAAGCCCCACGTCGGGATCTGTGCTGACAACTCAGAACCTGGAGCCTGCTTCAGATTCTGTGTCTCCCTCTCTCTCTGCCTGCCTCTCCCCCTCTCAAAAGTAAATAAACATTAAATTTTTTTAAAAAAGTCATCAGAGACATAAGAAGTTCAAACATCCACGTTATAATTAAATTCTTCTCAATCCTACAAAAAAATTACTTAAGAGTCAGCATGGTTACTTGTCTCTACATTGTCCTGGAGAAAGTTTTCAGAATTCAACTAGAATGAACAAATGGACATTGTCAAATATCAGTGCATCAGTGTGCCACAGGCTGGGCTTTTAGTCTACGCACTGCTAAACATCCAAATGAAAGAGGAAACATTCACAGGTTCCCAAAGTAGAAGTGGTTGGTCACAGGTAGAAAAATATATACACCATCATTAGGCAACAATATTAGAAGTGACTTCTAACTTTCAAAGAAGTAAGAAGTGAAGGGAACAATGATGTATGGCTAAATCAATCCCGCAGTAAAAAATCAGAAGCCCTATTTCAGTTCTTCCTGTTTTGGCAATCAAGTGCTGTTTCTTTTAGCAATTCGCATATTTATTTTGGCCTTGGTTTGGGGTTGTTCATTATTTATTTCCTCAGTCACACGAAATACATCTTTCAGAAGAAAACCAGTAAATGTGTGAAGGAACAATAAGAATGTAGGCCGGCAGCCAAGAATACTCTCTCCTGGCAAAGTTACCTTTCAGCTGTGAAGGAGGAAGAAATGCTTTCCCAAACAAACAAAAGCTGAGGGAGTTCACCACCACTAGACCTGTCTTACAAGAAATGTTGAGAGGCGCTCTTCAAGCTGAAACAAAAAATTGACAGCACGCAAAATTCTGATTAAGGTGATAAACAGGCCGTCAGAATTAGAAAACTGGAACTCTTTTTTGGAACAGTGTATGAAACTCTTAGCTATATCATAAATGTTAAACAAAAACAGCACCAAAATAACGATAGCTGCAGCAAGCTGGTAATGAAATCATAACATAAAAAGAGGTAATTTGTGGCATCAAAAAATATAAAATATAAAATATGATAGGTCAAGAAAAGTAAGCTGCTATCAGCGGAAAAAGGACTGTTTTTTCTATGAGTTGTTTTGGGTAAACCCCATGGTAACCACATGGCAAAAACTTAGAACAGTCATGAAATATAAAGAGGGGGAGAATGAACAAATCATCATGGAAAACCACCAACTGGCAAAAGTAGACAGAAATGGGGAAAAAAAAGAAAGAATGGGAAACAAGAAAAAGAGAAAAAAGAAACAATAGAGACAAAATAACCAGAAGGCAAAAAAATAAAATGGCAGCAGTATATAGTATATATGATTACATATTAGTATCACCCTCAGTGAAAATGGATTGAACTCACCTATCAAAAGGCACAGAGTGGCTGGATGGATAAAAAAACAATATGCTGCCTACGGAAGACTCACTCCAGCTCTAGAGACAAATACAGACTCAAAGTGAACGATGGAAGATGATATTCCAAGCAAACATATGAAAAGAAGGCAAGCGTAGCCGTACCTATAATAGACAAAATAGACTTCAAGCCAAAAGGGGTCACAAAAAGTAAAGAAGGTCGTTATATAATGACAAAGGGGCCAGTATGTCAAGAAGATATAGTAATCATAAATATACATGCTCCCAACACTGGAACATCAAAATATATTAAACAATTAATGAGAGATCTTAAGGGAGAAATAGACAATAATACAATAACTGTAGGATACTCTAATACCCCACCATCAACAATGGATAAATCACCCGGACAGAAAATCAACAAGAAAATGTTGCAGTTGAATCTGGAACAAATTTAGAACAAATGGACTGCTCAGACATATATAGAATATTCCACCCAACAGCAGCAGAATACACATTCTTCTCAAGTGCACATGGAACGTTGTCCACGATAAATCACATGTTAGGCCACAAAATAAATCTTAGCAAATTTAAGAAGGTTGAAATCATACCAATTATCTTCTCTGACCACAGTGGTATGAAACTAGAAATCAACAGGAGCAAAGTGAGAAGATCTACAAATAGATGGACACTAACCACACTTCTAAACAACCATTGAGTCAAAGAAGAAACCAAAAGGCAAATAAAGAATTACATTGAAAACACAATGTATCAAATATTGTGGGCCACAGCAAAAGCAGTTTCAAGAGGAAAGTTTATAACTATAAACACAGATACTAAGAAATTAGAAAGATCTCAAATAACCTAACTTTATACCACAAGGAACTAGGGAAAAACAAACAAACAAAAAAACAAAGGAAGCCCAAAATTAGCAGGAGGGGGGAAATATTAAGGATCAGAGCAGAAATAAATGAAACAGAGACCAAAAGCCAATAGAAAGGATCAGCAAAGCTAAGAACTGGTTCTTTGCAAAGATAAACAAAATTGACACCGTTGGCCAGACTAAGGGAAAAAGAGAAAAGACTCAAAGAAATAAGTTAGAAATGAAAGAGGAGACATTACAACTGATACTACAGAAATACCTAGAATTATGAGACGCCTATGAACGAGTTTATGCCAAGAAATTACATAAACTAGAAGAAATGGATACATTGCTAGAAACACACAACCTATCCAGACTGAATCATGATGAAATACAAAGTCTGAACAGACCAATTATGAGTAAAGAGACTGAATCAGTAATCAAGAAACTCCCAAAACAGAAAACCTCAGGACCAGATGGCTTCACTGGAGAATTCTACCAAACGTTTAAAGTAGAATTAACACCAATCCTCCCCCAAACTCTTTCAAAATATCAAGGAGGAGGAACACTTCCAAACTCATTCTATGAGAACAGCATTACTTTGATGTCAAAATCTGATAAGGAGACCACAAGAAAGACAACAACAGGCCAATATCCCTGATGAATATAGATGCAAAAATTCTCAACAAAACAGTAGCCAACCGAATTCAGGAACACACTAAAAGAATTATACACAATGACCAAGTGGGATTTATCACTGGGATACAAGGATATTTCAATAATATGCAAATCAACAAATGCAAATGCATCACATCAATAAAATAATACATAAAAAATCACACGATTATCTCAATCGATACAGAAAAATCATTTGACAAAATAAAACACCCTTTCATGATAAAAAAAAAAATGTTTAACAAATTTGGTACAGAAGGAACGTACCTCACCATAACAAAGGCTGTATAGGACAAACCAACAGCTAACATTACACTCACTGAAGAGAAATTGAAAGCATTTTCCCCAAGGTGGGGAAAAAAGCGAGGATGCCTACTCTCCCACTCCTATTCAGTATAGTTCTGGAAACCCTAGCCAGAGCAATCAGGCAAGACAAAGAAATAAAAGGCATACACATCAGGAAGGGGGTAGTAAAATTGACATGATTTGCTGATGATATGATGATATGATCTATATACAAAGTCCTAAAGAATCAGTCAAAAAACTGTTGGAATTAATCAACAATTTCAGTAAAGCATCAAGATACAAAATCAAGGGGCGCCTGGGTGGCGCAGTCGGTTAAGCGTCCGGCTTCAGCCAGGTCACGATCTCGCGGTCCGTGAGTTCGAGCCCTGCGTCAGGCTCTGGGCTGATGGCTCGGAGCCTGGAGCCTGTTTCCGATTCTGTGTCTCCCTCTCTCTCTGCCCCTCCCCCGTTCATGCTCTGTCTCTCTCTGTCCCAAAAATAAATGAACATTGAAAAAAAAAAAAAAAGATACAAAATCAATTGCATTCCTTCACTGGTGATGAAGCCTCTGAAAACGAAAAGAAGCCATCTCATTCTCAATAGCATCAAAAACAAAATAGGAATAAATTCAACCAAGGAAGTGAAAGATCTGCACAATGAAAAGTACAAAGCTTTGCTGAAAAAAATTGAAGAAAACACAAACAAATGGAAAGGCATACTGTGTTCCTGGATCAGAATTAATATTGTTAAAATGGCTATACTACCCAACGTGATCTACAGATTCAATGCAATCCCCGTCAAAATACCGAAAACATTCTTCACAGAAATAAAAGAAACAATCCTAAAATTTGTGTGGAACCACAAAAGACCCCAAACAGCCAAAGCAATCCTGAGAAAAAGAACAAAGTTCGAGACATCACACATCCTGATTTGAAACTATACAACAAAGCCATATTAATAAAAAACAAAACAAACAAACAAAAAAAAAACACAGTACAAAAATGGGCAAACATCAACAAATAGAACAAAATAGAGAGCCCAGAACTAAACTCTAGCCTATACAGTCAACTACTATTGAACACGGGCACCAGGAACACTCAATGGGGAAAGCATAGTCTCTTCAACAAATGGTGCTGGGGAAACTGGAGAAAACAGGTCAAACAATTAATTACATTGGGCCCCCACCTCATACCACTCACAAAAATGAACTCAGTTGGGTCAAAGACTTTAAGGCAAGACCTGATATCATTAAACTCCTAGAAGAAAATGTAGAGAAGGAGCTTATCAATAATGGTCTTGGTAATAATTTTTTTCCACGATACCAAAAGCACAAACAAGAACAAAAAATTAACAGATGAGGCTACATCAAACTCAAAAGCTTTCGCATAGAAAAAAAAAAACAATTAACAAAATGAAAAGACAGCCTACAGAATAGGGAAAAAGTTTTGCAAACCATACATCAGCTAAAGGGTTAATATCCAAGTACGTTGGGGCGCCTGGGTGGCGCAGTCGGTTTAAGCGTCCGACTTCAGCCAGGTCACGATCTCGCGGTCCGTGAGTTCGAGCCCCGCGTCAGGCTCTGGGCTGATGGCTCGGAGCCTGGAGCCTGTTTCCGATTCTGTGTCTCCCTCTCTCTCTGCCCCTCCCCCGTTCATGCTCTGTCTCTCTCTGTCCCAAAAATAAATAAAAAACGTTGAAAAAAAAATTTAAAAAAATATCCAAGTACATAAAGAACTCATTCAACTCAATTTTTTAAAAAAAGCAAATAGTCTGATTACAAATGGACAAAAGAACTAATAACGTTCTCCAAAGAGGACATCAAAATGGCCAACAGACACATGAAAAGATGTTCAGTATCATTCATCATGAGGTAAAGGCAAATCAAAACAATGATGAGAGGGGCACCTGGCTGGCTCAGTCGGTTGGGTGGCCGACTTCGGCTCAGGTCATGATCTCGCAGTCCATGAGTTCGAGCCCCACGTCAGGCTCTGTCCTGACAGCTCAGAGCCTGGAGCCTGTTTCCGATTCTGTGTCTCCCTCTCTCTGACCCTCCCCTGTTCATGCTCTGTCTCTCCCCATCTCAAAAATAAAATAAAACGTTAAAAAAAAAAAAAAAAAAAAAAACAATGATGAGATACCACCTCACACCTGTTACAATGGCTCCTCAAGAAGACAAGAGACAGTAGGTGCTGATGAGGATATAGTTAAAAGGGAACCCTTATACACAGTTGAAAGAAAGAGAAGTTGATCCAATCACTGTGGAAAACAATAGGGAGGTTCCCCCCAAAATTAAAATAAATCTACCATACGATCCAGCAATTCCAACATCTGGGTGTTTAAGCAAAGGAAATGAAAACAGAATTCATAATGGAAACAACACAAATGCCTATCAACAGATGAATGGATGAAAAGACGTGGTGCATATACACAACGGAATATTACTCAGCCATGAGAAAGGAGAATATCCTTCCCTTTGCACCAATGTGGATGGACCTTGAGCACATTATGCTACGTGAGAAAAGTCAGACAGAGAAACACAAGTACTGTATGATCCCACTTATACATGGAATCTAGAGAAGTGTAGAAAACAGACAGTACAGTGTTGGTTACCAGGAGATGGGGGTGAGCAATAGGAGTGATGGTGTTTAAGGCTGCAAACTTGTAATGAATAGTAAATAGGCCATGGAGATTTCATGTACTGTATAATGAATACAGGCAACAATATTACACTGCAATTGTGTAAATATGGTAAATATCAGTGCATTGGCAACCATGTTACAATGTGAAAATGTATCAAAGTAAGATGCTATACATCTTATTAAATTTACAAAATGTTGCGCATCAAATTTATTCAATAAGAAAAAAAAAGTAGGCTGGGGCACCTGGGTGGCTCAGTCGGGTAATGTCCAACTTTGGCTCAGGTCATGGTCTCGCAGGTGGTGAGTTTGGGCCCCTCTGCTCTCAGCACAGAGCCCACTGCAGATCTTGTCTCTCTGTCTCTCTCTCTCTGCCCCTCCCCAGCTTGCACACTCATGCTCTCTCTCGCTCTCAAAAAATCAATAAACATTAAAAAAAAAAAAAGTAGGCTGATTAGTCTGTGAGCTATTAACATTTTTCATTTATGTTTTCATTCAACTAATATTTATTGGGCACTGTGCAGGAGTGATTCAAGTATGAGCAGTGTATGGTCTCAGGAACTCCATCCAATACGGCAAACGGACACAGACTAGATTATCATAACAATGTGGTGAACGGAATAATAAATATATGTACAAAATAGTATAGGCCCTCAATGATAGAGCATTTGTGGCAGTTTCAAAGTTAGAAGAGGCTTATTGGAGGAAATGCTACCTTAATTACATTTTAAAATAGGCATGAGTGGGGTGCCTGGGTGGCTCAGTCAGTTGGGTGTCCGACTTCGGCTCAGGTCATGGTCTCGCGGTTCGTGGGTTCGAGCCCCGCATCGGGCTCTGTGCTGACAGCTCAGAGCCTGGAGCCTGTTTCCGATTCTGTGTCTCCCTCTCTCTCTGCCCCTCCCCCACTGGCACTCTGTCTCTCTCTGTCTCAAAAATAAATAAACATTAAAAAAAAATTAAAATAGGCAGGACTTAGAAAAAAAGGACAAAAAGGGAGTTTTGCAGGTAGAAGGGATAGCATGAGCCAAGTTTCAGGTGGAGACAAATAGCCTAGCACATGGCAGGGTCTGTCACAAGTTCAGTCAAGTTCAGTGCTAGAACACAGAACCCGAGGTAAGGTCCTGTGAGATCCACTTGGAAGAAAGGCAGGGACCAGGAACGGGAAGGCCTAACTGTGAGAGGATCTTGTCACTTTGGAGAGCGTCCGTTATGTTTTAATCAAGGGAGATATGCTTTTAGACAGGTCCCTTGGGTGGTCATGGAAGATGTACTTGACAGGGACAAGACTGGAGGCAGAGAAACCACCTTGGAGCTGTTATAGTGGCCCAGGTCAGGGTTAATGAGGGATAGGAAGGACACAATAAAGGACGTACTTGCCAAGAATATTTTTGAAATACACGGTGAATGGTAAACAGGAGAGCAGATGTAAGAATTATTGCCGAGTTTTTACCTTGGGTGATTAGAGGGTGAACATTGTGCAAAGTGGAGGCTACAAAAACTATAAGGAAGTAAGCAGACTTGTGAATTTGAGGTTCTTGTGAGGGTCCAGATCGGTAAAGATCTTCTGAAGATATTCACAACGAAGTCTGAAGAGGGTTAGCCTGGTGATTCGGATTTGGAGCTTTTCAGATTATAGAGGACAGTTGAAATCAGCTACATAAATGAAGCCACCAAGGGGTTGGCATATACAGTGAGGAGAACAGAGGGTGGTGATGGAATAGGATGGGAACATTGACCATAGAAGAGACAAAGAGGCTTTCTGAGAGATAAGGGACGGACCATCAAACCACAGGGTCACGGAAGCCAATGGAATTAGTCATCAAGAAGAAAGAAACCATCAACAGAGCTGCATGTGACATAGACTGACTAAAATAAGAATTGAATGATATCCATTAGATGTGGCAGTTGGGCTATCCCTGCTGACTTGGAGATTTGCAGAATGGCAAGCTGGAGGCCAGGGGGGCGAGAGGCTGAGAAGTGAGCAGGGGTGATGAAGTCAAGTCGGATGTTCTAGATTACACTGTCAAGAAGTTATGTTCAAAAAAAAAAAAGTGGAAACAGACCCAGAAATACAGAGAGAAAACTGACGGTTGCCAGTGGGGAGGGGCAGGGGAGGGACAAAATGGGTGAAGGAGAGAGGAAGATCCAGACCTCCAGTGGTGGAATGAGTAAGTCACAAGGATGGATGGCACAGCATAGGGAATGTCCTCAGGGATGGTGTAACAGTGTTGTGTGGGGACAGATGGCAGGTCACCGTGGTGAGCACAGCATCACATACAGATGTTGAATCACTACATTGTATGCCTGAAACTAATGTAACATTGTGTGTCAACTATACTCAAATATAGATAGATGATAGATAGATAGATAGATAGATAGATAGATAGATGATAGATAGATAGATGATAGATTTGTTCAAAAAAGAAGAGATTGTGCACCAGCCACAGAGTGATACAGAGTCAGGGAAATTTTCTCTCAATGGATGAGATTTACATTTTGTTCTCAAACTACAAGAAAGGTGGGGAGGTGGGGGCGTTGAGACTGTCTTCAGGAAGGAATGACCGGTGAAACACAGCTGCAGAGGGTCAGGGGACCAGCCCAAGAGGCAGAGTGGTACAGGTCTGACCCTGAACAAGGTTGCCTTATCCTCTAAGCCAGAAGGAAGGGGAGAAGGATGTATGAGGCTCTCAAGGGTAGAAATCTGAGGGACACCATGACTGAGAAGCTCCGTTTTTGTGGACAGAGGAAGCAACAAGTTTAGCTCGAGTGGGGTACAGCTTAGAGTAATGACGGAAAGGTCTGGGAGGCAGAACCGGCCAAGGCAAGGACAGGGGTGCTGGATGGTGGTGAAGGCCCTGATGACCTTGTGCTGGCTTCAGCTTCACAGGCTGAACTGACTTTGTTCGGTAATCCTCGGCTTTGTGACCATTGAAATAGACCAATGTGTGTGGCTAGGTGAGGCTCTGAGCCAGGATTTAGATGCTACCAAGAGCTAAGAGGAAGGATCAGGGCAGGTGTCCTTCAGGCAAGCGGCACTGAGGTTAGGCTGGGCCAGAAAGGGGACCCAAAGCGGATAGAGCAGGAGAGTGAGAGGGTCACCGGGCTGGGCCCACGCAGGGCAAGAACATGGTCAGTGAGGATTTCCCAGAGTATGGGATGCTGTAGAACCGCAGCCAGTCCATGGGGCGCCTGGGTGGCGCAGTCAGTTAAGCGTCCGACTTCAGCCAGGTCACGATCTCGCGGTCCGTGAGTTCGAGCCCCGCGTCGGGCTCTGGGCTGATGGCTCAGAGCCTGCAGCCTGTTTCCGATTCTGTGTCTCCCTCTCTTTCTGCCCCTCCCCCGTTCATGCTCTGTCTCTCTCTGTCCCAAAAATAAATAAAAAAAGTTGGAAAAAAAATTTTTTTTAAAAAGAACCGCAGCCAGTCCAATATAAAGAGGAGAACTTTGGAGGTGCAGTGATCATGAGGCCAACAGGCTAATGTTTTGAATAATACTTTACTAGTCCAAACTGAGTTGGCCTGGATCTAGGGGAAGATGTGAACAAGTGAACAAACAAGGTTTGTCAGGGCCGAGAGGAGACAGAGATTCGGAGCTTATCCTTCCGAAGGAAACATTTGTTGTTTTTCCTTCTTAAATGAGAATTGAATGACAGTTCTGGAAGTGACATTGTGTGTGTTGGGGGGGAGCTGACCCCACTTCTTACACTAAGTGGGCAAACTCTGGTAGAAAAATACATGGCCAGACTTCTGGAGAGTCTCTGGTCAGGATTTAATTAAGGCAGAAGACTAAGGATTGAGGGAAGAGGCTGAGCCTCCAGGAGAAACTGTTTGCCTGATGGAGGAGTCCAAGGGCAGAGTAGTTGGGGGCTTGGTCAGGAGAGAGGAAGGCAACTGGAAGTAAGAGTAAGGGGATGACCAGAGCAGAAGCTCATTTGGGGGGCAGTTTCCAAAGAAGAGGGGTTCAGGCAGCATTTGGGGACCAAAGAGGTGCTCGAGGCTCCGAACTGGAACTCTGTTGGAAAGTTGATTCTTTGCACACGTATGAGCTAAGGTCCAGCTGGAGGTGGGTGCAAGTGTGGCGAGGGTAGCACACGGTCGAGGCCAACCTGTCCGCATACTCCACACACACACCCTGAGGCCCTGCTGGTGGGAGAACACGTTTTAGGCAGGGGCAGGACCCAGTAAAGCCTCTTTCCAAATATCCAATCAAGTTATTTACAGAAAGCAGTTAACGATTGGGTTAATATATAAATGTTCTTTGTAGTCTAGTAAATTACTTTCCCCCAGCTAACTTATTTTCTTTGTTTTTATCCACATGGGTATTATTTCTGCAGGACTTACTGGCCAGACTTGGATGGGAAAATCAGAGAAGCCTTAGTTTTGCGAAGCGTTAAAGTTCGACTCCTGATAAGCTTCTGGAAGGAAACAGACCCCCTTACGTTTAACTTTATTTCATCTCTTAAGGCTATTTGCACTGAAATAGCCAACTGCAGTTTGAAAGTTGTAAGTATGACATTGGCTTATGTATTATTAAATAAAAAGGGCTGATTCCCTCTGCACATCTGTGAAAGCCATGAGCATTTGCACTCATGTAAACTGCCAAGTAAGAACCAGGATAACAGTCTCTGATAGTGAAAAAGCACTTCAAAAGTAGGATAAGTAATGTTTCAAGACAAACACTCTCGAGAAAAGGAGCCTGGATCCCACATTTCCTGGTGCCTCCTGGCCCTGCCCTGTTTTTATACACTGCCCGTGGTGTCCTCTCCACTTTGTTGGGTCTGCCTCGTTCTCCTGCCTGCCATTCCAGTTCCTAAGGCCATGACCTCAGTGAGGTCACATGCACCTGCACAGCCTCCCCCAGCCCCAACGTGCCCCTGGCTTAGCTCCTGCCCTTGTTCCAGCCCCCCGGGGCCACATGCTAATCCATATCCGCCTACTCTGAGCGGGGCAAGATTGGGAATTGGTATTACTTTCAGTGTGGTAACTCCCTAGCTCATGTTTGACGTTCCTTGGGTCCTTACCTGTGACTTCCTCTTCCTCACCTCAGGGCCTTTGTACATGCTGTTCCCTCTGCCCATAACACTCTTCTCCTCCATGCTTTATCTGACTAATGCCCTCTAGTCCTTTAGGGCTTACATTTTCTAGCCTCCACTGCAGTCATTCAGCAAAAGTACCCTGAGAGGGGTGCCTGGGTGGCTCACTCAGTTAAACATCTTATTAATGATTTTGGCCCAGGGCATGATCTCACAGTTTGCGGGTTCAAGTCCTGCATCAGGCTCTGTGCTGATGGGGAGGAGTTCCCTTGGGATTCTCTATCCCTCTCTCTCTGCCCCTCCCCTGCTTACTCTCTCTCTTTCTTTCAAAATAAATAAATAAACATTAAAAATATATACCCCAAGATCCTACTTTCTGCCAGGCACCCTTCTAGGTGATGGGTCTGTGCTCCTTGCAGCATTTAAGGACCCAAGATGACAGGGGCACCACCATCCACTCTGACACATACCTTCCAAGATAGTCCTGAGCCTCAACATCCCAAGGTCGATCAGAAGGAGAGAGAGACTGGAGGGCTTCCCAGGAGACATTTATGGGTTAGACCTGGAGGTGGGGAACATCCCTTTAGCCTTCATTCTGATGCTCAGAAGTCACTCACCTGTCCACATTCAGTGGCAGAGACCGCTTATGAGTGTGGCTTTGCACAGCTCAAAGTTCAGGACCTCCTAGTGATGTGCAGGACTGGACAGCAAATCTGGATATGGCATTTCATAGTTCAATAAACAGAAACTAAAAACAAAACAACAGTCTCCTACGAGACCCAAGACCCAGGTTGAAGTTGCCTCCTCCCCACATAACAGGAACAGGAGAAGGACAGTAAAAACCCCCATTCAGGAGAGGACACTCAGCAGTCGCTGGTCCAAGTGATCGTAAAATCCTTCTGGGCAGGTACAGTGAAGTCCTCCTGTGCCAGCTCCCAAGGTTGTTTTCAGCGTGAACAGTTAAAGGAGGTTTTGGTTCTAGCTCATGGTTTCTCTGGCAATGCAATTTTCTCAGAAACATAATAGGCTTCTGATTTGTTTGCTTCTAGTCATTTCCAAGTACCAGTAGCCACAACCAAAGATTTTGTTGTACATAATTCCCAAACTTCACTAATCATGCTTCCTTTCCCATATACCTCTGCCTCAGCCTTCCTCTTCCTCTCCCCTCCCCCCTTCTGTCTCTTCTTATTAACGGTGGCTTCATTCAGGTCATCAGACTTGGGTGGGAAGATTATACCAATTATGATTACTTCAGTTATCTGATCTTTGCTGCAGAAATGAGTCTTTTTTTTTTTTTTGAGAGAGAGAGAGAGAGAGAGAGAGAGAGTGAGCATGATGGGGGGTTGGAACACAGAGAGAGGGAGACAGAATTGAAGCAGGCTCCAGGCTCTGAGCTGTCAGCACAGAGCCTGATGCAGGGCTTGAACTCACAGACCGTGAGATCATGACCTAAGCTGAAGTCAGAGGTTTAACCGACTGAGCTACCTGTGTGTCCCCGTAAATGAGTCTTAACTCAGCCACTGAAAGCATTCTTCAAATTTCTTTTCTACTATTGGGCTCCCAGCATAGTTTTTCCAGCCCTTTGAAATACCATATTTCTAGCGTAGCTGTTCCCTTCCATATGTGCTTGCGAGCCAGCAAATCCATCTCTGAGCTCATTTATCTCCTCCACTAACTTCCTAAAAGCACTAGTAATGACCCGTATACACTGTTAACAATTTGTTTTCCCATCCGTTGCCCTGTAGCCAAAGGTTTCGGGGTGCTTAGTCTTCCTTCCAAATCAGTGCAGGTTACAGTCTTACCAAGTATTTTTCCACTGCATTAACATGGGTCTCCATTCTTTCCATCCTGCAATACCAATTTCCTTGCTGCCTGCTGCCCATGGGATAAACCATTGCCCCATCTTTTATTAAGTTTTTATTGGTGCCGTTATGGCAGCATCTCACGTCACGTTGCCTGGATGTAGTGAGTGCTTAATATTTTTTAAACAAATGAAGGAATTGGTTATATTCATGAGTATAGACATTTAGACAGGCGCTGCATTAAATACTTTGTATGTACTATTTAATCTTCATAACCACACTATGAAGTGGGAAATTTTCCCATTGTACATACATTGAGAGTGAAGCCTGAAGAAATTAAATAATTTCCCTCCAGGACACTAGTTAATAGTGGAGAGAGATTCAAATACAAGTCTAACTCCAGAGACTGAGCTCTTAAACCTCATACTGTATGGTCAGCAAGTAGAACAAATAATTGAAGTTATAAAGATTTTTTTGTCTTTCCTACCTATGTTAAAAACATCATATTTATATCTGCTCGAAGACCAGAGAGGCTACTCATCTGACTGATGTATCTCTGAGGATCAACAAAAATATCAGATAAGATGTTTTTTAACTCAATCATGCCATTAAATATTTTTTAAAAGTTGAAATTATCAACAACTTAAAGACATAAAATTCTAGAATTTACTATAAATTTCCAAAAAAAAGCATGCTTCCCACATATATTTCGTTTTAATCTTCCTAACATTCTGGTAATATTGATAAAATAGAAATTTTTATTTCCATTTTACTGGTTTTTATAAACTGAGGTAGCCATGCACATGTCTGAGTTCACAAATAAGTATTAGAAGTAGAAACAGGTCTTTGACACCTACAGCTAACATCATACTCAATGATGAAAAGTTTTCCTTTAAGATCAGAGACAAGACAAGGGTTCCCATTCTTACCACTCCTATTCAACATAGTACTGGAAGTCCTAGCCAGAGCAATCAGGCAAGAAAAAGAAATAAAAAGGATCAGAATTGAAAAGGAAGAAGCAAAATTGTCAGTTTGCAGACAACATGACTTTATATATAGAAAATCTTAAAGACTCAGCCAAAAAAAAAAAATGTTATATTTAATCAATGAATTCTGCAAAGTTACAGAAATACAAAATTAACACACAAAAATCAGTAGTGTTTCTATACACTAACAATGAAATTTCTGAAAGGGAAATAAAGAAATGGATCCCATATACACTAGTATTAAAAACAATAAAATACTTAGGAATAAATTTAACTAAGGAGGTGAATAATCTCTATACTGAAAACTCTAAGGTATTTATGAAATAAATCAAAGACAACACAAAACAATGGAAAGATATTAGAAGAAGTAATATTGTTAAAATGTCAATACAACCGAAATCTATCTATAGATTCAATGCAATACTATCAAGACTCCAATGGCATCCTTTAGATGTAGAAAGTAGAAAAAACACGCAAAAATTTATATGGAACTGCAAAAGAACCTGAATAGCCAAAGAAATCTTGAGAAAGAAGAACAAAGAAGGAATTATAACATTTTCTGATTTCAGGCTATACTATAATAAGCTATGGTCATCAAATATGGTACTGGCATAAAAACAAATAGACCAATGGAATAGAATCAAGAGACCAGAAATAAACCCAAGCATACACAGCCAAGGGAGCCAAGAATACTCAATGGAGAAAAGACAACCTTGTCAATAAATGGTACTGAGATAACTGGATATTCACATGTAAAAGAATAAAACTGGACCCATATCATACACCACTCATAAAAAGTAACACAAAACGGATTAAATACATAAATGTAAGACCTGAAACCATGAAATTACTAGAAGAAAACACAGAAACAAAGCTTCTTGACAGGGATTAGGGTAATAATTTTTTGGATAGGACCTCTACAGTACAAGCAACAAAATCAAAAATAAATATAAGCAAATGGGATTACATCAAACTAAAAAGCTTCTGCCAAGAAAAGAAACCATCTACAATGTGAAAAAACAACTTATGGAAGGGGGGGGAAATATTGGCACACCACATATCTGATAAGAGGTTAATAGCCAAAATACATCAAGAACTCATATGACTCGATAGCAAATAACCCAATTTAAAGATGGGCAAAGGAGCTGAATAGACATTTCTCCAAAGAAGATAGACAGAAGGCCAACAGGTACATGAAAAGATGCTCAACATTACCAGTCATTAGGGAAATGCAAATTAAAACCACTATTAGATACCACAGCATGCCTTTTAGAATGGCCATCACCAAAAAGACAAGAGGTAACAAATGCTGGTGAATATGTGGAGAAAAGGGAATTCATGGTAGGAATTTAAATTGGTATAGCTACCATGGAAAACAGTATGAAACATCCTTTACAAATTAAAAATAGAACTATCATGTGATTTAGTAATTCTACTTATGGAAGTATATCCCAAAGAAACCAAAACACTAACTCAAAAGTGTATCTGCATCTTCATGTTCATAGCAGCAATATTCACAGTAGCCAAGACGCAGAAACAACCTATGTGCCCGTTAGTGGATGAATGGATAAAGAAGTTGTGGTATATATATACAATGGGATATTATTCAGCCATAAAAATGAGGAAATACTACCATTTGTGACAACATAGATGGGCGTTGAAGGCATTATTCTAAGTGAAATAAGTCAGGCAAAGAAGGACAAATACTGTCTGATACCAATTGTATGTGGAATCTAAAATTAAAACACACACACACAAAGTCATAGAAAAAGAGATCAGACTTGTGGTAACCAGAGGTGGGGGGGGAGGGTGAGAGGCGGGGGAATTGAAGCAAGGTGGTCAAAGGGTACAAACTTCCAGTTACAAGATAAGTACTAGGGATATAATGTACAACGTGATGACTTCCGCTAATGCTGCTATAGGATACGTAGGAAAGTTGTCAAGGAAATCAATCCAAAGCGTCCTCATCACAAAGAGAAAAAAAAAATTCTTCATTCTTTTCTTTTCTTTTCTTTTCTTTTCTTTTCTTTTCTTTTCTTTTCTTTTCTTTCTTTTCTTTTCTTTTCTTTGTATTGTATCTGTATGATACAATGTATGAGAAGATGGCTGTTAGCTGCACCTATTGCAATCATCATTCACAATATATGTAAATCAAAACATCATGCTGTACAACTAAAATTTATGCAACGATAGACGTCAATTACTTCTCGATAAAATGGAAATAACAACAGGTCTGTGATCACTACTGTAGGTCTATTTTCCGTGCCAGGTTTGCAAATGAGTGTGATAACCAGGAGTTGCATCAGGGCGCCAACTTTAGTTTGGAATCAGATATCAGGGATTATAGGAAACACTGGATGGACCCAGGAAGCCAGGCAGAGAACCAGGAGAATAGAGTCAGTTTGTGTTCAGTACCTTTCCATGGACAAGAGACTGCTGGGGATTGTTTCATCTGCAGGGATAGCATTTTCCAGATAACCGAAGTGGCATGTGAGGCTGCATGGCAGTGAATAGGTTCACCATCGTATTCCCAGGGCCTGGCATGATGCTGGCACAAAGCATTCAAAGCATATATGTGGAATGCGTGGATGGATAGATGGATGGATGGATGGATGGATGGATGGATGGATGGATGAAATAAAAAAGGGAGCCTTAGGAAGGCTCTATGGGAACCAGCGAGTGGAGGGAACACAGCCCATGTCCAAGACATGGTGGATGTGGAGTCATTTTTGCCATTTTCTCAAACGGGGGATGTGCTTGGAGAGGGGTGAAGAATCTTTTGGGGGAAGTCGTTTACTCAGAGTACAGTATGCTTGCACTTAGAGGGGTACCATCATCAGACTTACCAGATATCACAGTGTTTTAAAATATAACTTTATGATTGAGGTGTGACAACATCAACGGATCAGAAGACAACAGCCATTGCAAAAATAGTTTGTTTTATCCATAGATCTCAAGAGAAGGGGGCATAAGGCAGGAGTGAGGGGAAATATGGGCAAGGGCCTTTGTTTGGTTTACGTGGTGGTGGAACAAGCAAGCAGGGTAAGCCAATTTAGGATCGGCAAGTTTGAATAATTTCAGTGGGCCCTTGGGCCTAGGAGCTGTCCCTGATTTCCTGGTACCTGACCCTGGGGTGATTAGAGCAGACGGATAGTGACCCAGAGTGTGAGAGCCCATAAAGGAGGTGGTTCTGGGTATGGTCCCTGGACTGTTTGGTTTACATATGAGAAGTGTGCTCACAGGCAAGTTGTTCGCTATCTCTAGGAATTAGCCAGCCCTCAGAAGGGCAATCCCTCCAGGCTCAGCAGGACCCAAATGTCAAAGCATCTGAATACAGAAAATAAGAAGATATGACTAATACAAGCAGAAGCAGAGGGGAAAATGTCTGGGGCCCATCACACATGGTGCATTTGCTCCTATCTCTTCTCTAAGCCATTGTCAGTTGAAATCTCCATCATGAAATTAGTGCTCTCATTTAAGACTTGCAAGAAATTACAAGGAAAGTAGAATCCATTATTTTATTCTCTACTTAGCTCCATCTTTGCAAACACTCATGGTCTCATTACTGGAATGAACCAAACGTTAATAGTTCACCATTGGACGTTTCATGAAACAGAGACTCTGGTCCTCATGGAAGCCAGGCCCTGCACTTCTAAGCATCAAGATAAGCCTGGGTGCGAATGAAGCCTGCGGCCCCTACATCTAGAACACAGATGGGTGAGAGCTTTTCCAAGACAAGTGGGCATTGGAACCTTGAGTGAAGCATGTCTTCTGGAGTCTTTAAGCCCTGATAAAGCAGACAACCTGGGAGTGAGGCAGGGAATCTCTCTCCTCGGAGGAGTGGGCACCCCTATCCTTGGCTTGGGGGGATTTATGTCCATGAGGGGACTCATGGGAAACAGACTGCATTCACAGAATTGCCCCTGTCAGCTAGGCTTTTATTTTTTAATAAGTTCATAAATCACTTTTGGGGTTCCTGGGTGGATCAGTCGGTTAAGTGTCTGACTCTTGATTTCGGCTTAGGTCATGATCTCACCATTCATGGGATCAAGCCCTGCATTGGACTCTACACTTACATTGTGGAATCTGCTTGGGATTCTCTCTCTCCCTGTCTCACTGCCTCTCTCTCTCTCTCTCTCTCTCTCTCTCTCTCTCTCTCTCTCAATAAATAAACTTTGAAAAACATTTAAAAAGTAAATCACTTTTGAAAAGTCTTTGCTGTCACCTACAGCATATTAGGTGTTTAGTAGTATGTCAGTGAATACAGTATGATTTCTGCTGCCACTTTAGTCTCCCAGATAAAGCTGTCTCCCTCTTTTGGGCATCTTCAGCTTTCTAGAGCAAATGGGTTATCCATAGAGCCTCAAGCAGTGATGACATCCCCAACTTAAATTAGGATATATATTTTGTTCTTTTTTACATCCATTGTGATTCCACAATAATATTTTCCTCAAAAGGAGGCAGTAGAGTGTGTGGACATGTGTTGTGATAGAATGTCTGAGCAGGGTGACTGCTCTTACTGAATGACAGGTGGGTAACACAGGACCTCACAGATATATAACTACGACTTAAGAGCATTCACAGGTAATCAAGTCCATGGGAAGAGTCCACA